>NC_084507.1:14631622-14896622 GCF_024500385.1 Phyllopteryx taeniolatus
GTTCCTGATGCCGAAATGAGCATATGTTTGATTTAAATGTTAACCAATAAAATTGCAACATCCAGCGATGACTCTAAAGGGATAGATTTATATTACTAACACTGCATATGTATAATAACAGCAACTTGTTTTTATGAAATACTTATTCTGTGGACTGTTACCGCCACCTTACATTTGGTTCTTGCATGGTGTATGTGCCCATTTACTAACAAACACTCACACACATAGCGCAAGTATCTGTCTGTCCACATTAATGATTTAAATAGTTGTGCTTCCGTTTACATGATGCAAATACAAACAACAAGGCGTGGGAATTTATAGAATATTTAATTAAATCTACGAGGGATCTATAGGGAAACAGAGGGGTCTAACTACAAAAAGGAAACACGAATAATGATGAAAGAAAGAAAAACAGGCGTACGAAAAGGGAACTAGGACATTGTGTGTTGCTGGGCTAAAAATGAAAATGTGAGCGTTTAATGCGTTGAGTCAGAACGAGAGCGAGCAAAGTTTTTGTGAAGCTAGTATTTTCCCCAAAATTATTAGGCACTAATCTTGTACATTTTGGCACAGATTGTTGTGCTACTCATGACCGTAGAGCAGGTGTCCCTGGGAATGGTCTTTCTCCGCGCGTCTCAGGAGGCAAACGAAGCACGTTTAGTTTAAGAACAAGTAAAAAACAAAAAGAGGTGCCAAAAGAACAGTTGTTGTCCCAGCGGGGTGCACTAGTAACCTTTCCTGCCGTTTGAACTTATGGCGGGCCCAGCTCTTGCTCTCAGCTGCGTGCGTGACCGGTACGGAATGCCAGTAGTTGCTTTCTGTGGCTCCGCCAACAGATCACGGCAAGGAAAATAAAAAATCGAAGCCGCATGGCCGGCTTCTTTCCTCGTGCAACGTCGCTGTATTGGTCCAGCAGTCGCTCGCCCACGTGGTGGCACAAAAAAGGAGTAAGGAAGGGGAACGGGGTTGGCAGCACGGCGGAGCCGTGCCTAGGTAGCCCTCGGCATGAAGAAGCCACAGCGAGAATAACCAAAAAGCCAAGAGGAGGCGGGAGACAAAGGTTAAATACCCAAGAGGTCTGTCTCGGGAACGGGGGAGACTGAAGAAGACCACGCCCATCGACTTAAATTCCGGCCTACAATTTAGCCATAAAAATGGTTTAAAAATCATATATTAATATAAAATAGGGAGTATTTTATATTAATATATGATTTTGTACTCTTACTCATAGATCAAGCACATAGAATGATTGTTTAAACTTGAGTCTTGGCAGATCAACTGCTTATTGTTCAATCCAACATTTTGTACTATTTGGCTTCAAATCAAGAGGAACAGTTCTCAAAATCTCGCAGCTGGACCTGTCAAGCTGACACAATGACACATAGGCATCAAGGCATACATTTGGAATATTTCTGCAGAGTTCGTAAAATATCAAAACAGACATTTATCTTCAGTTAAAGAAACTTCGAATGAGAGTCCACAGGTTTGCAGTAACTCTCAAACGGTAGCGGGTGTCGCCTGTGTCCCAGCAATTGTTCCCAGTGGGAGTTTGCATGTTTTCATATTAAACAAATAGTTCATTGCTGTATTTGAGTTCCTGAAAAAGGCAGTGATTAAGCATACTGTAACTCAAGGTCCGGGAGTAATAGTTCAATCTGTGGCATATCCAACTAATAAAGCTATCGTTGTCGATCTGTCCCAGCTCGGTCTTATTGGAGAGAGGGTCTTCCAACCTTTTGGTCGCTATCAGTTCTGCGCATCACAAGGGTCTTTAATGTCTGGAATCCAAATTCGGCGGGAAACTGCTAATTGGTTTAAAGTCTAGTTAACATACGGCAGGCGTCCTTTGGTGGCCGTCTTGGACAGCGGGTGGCTTGGGAGAATACAGTTTACAAAGATGGCGCCTACCAGTGTGGTCGCCTCGGTAACGCGCTCTCTAGTATTGTCTTTGTTTTTGTGTTTTACGTCCGTCTTTGGAGACCTTACACGACTCACTTACACAAGGGGAGACCTGCTAACCATCAAGGAGTCTACTCCGGACTTTCTGTCACCAACTTTCGAATATCCGCTCAGTTTTTTCCCCGAGTTACTCACCGGAGCGGCGTCCGCGGTTTTCGGCGCATGGAGACGGAAGCGGCGCCACAGAGGGAAGCGAGCCGGCATTCAGGTGAAACTCCGCAAGAGAGGACACAGATTGGCGTTCCCGTCGATCCACCTCGCGAATGTACGCTCCCTACCCAACAAAATGGACGAGCTTCATCTTCTGTTAAAGACCAGTAAAGACTTCGGACGTTCCGCGGCCATGTGCTTCACGGAGACCTGGCTCTGCGACGCTGTACCCGATGGCGGCGTTATGCTTCCCGGTTTCCACATTCATCGAGCGGACCGCGACATGGAATCATCGGGGAAAACAAAGGGCGGCGGGATATGCCTCTATATCAACAAAAAATGGTGTACGGACGTCACGGTGCTCAGCACACACTGCAGCCCGCATTTGGAGTCGCTATTCTTAAACTGTAAACCATTCTACTCGCCACGTGAGTTCGCATCATTCATACTGGCTGGAGTCTATATTCCGCCTCAAGCTAACACGAACGCCGCATTGCTAACGCTCGCCGATCAAGTCAACGAAATTGAAAAAAAACACCCCGACTCACCCCTCATTATTCTCGGGGACTTTAACAAAGCTAAACTCAACCACGAACTCCCTAAATACAAGCAGCACATCGACTGTCCTACCAGGGAAAATAATACTTTAGACCACTGCTACACCACGGTAAAAAACGCATACCGTGCTATACCTCGTGCAGCCTTGGGCTCGTCTGATCACTGCTTAATTCACTTAATACCGACGTACAGGCAAGAACTTAAATGTGCGAAGCCTACAGTGAAAACAGTCAAAAAGTGGACAAAGATGAAGCCAAGATGGAACTTCAAAGCTGTTTAGACTGCACAGACTGGAGTGTCTTTGAAAATTCAGCTGGCAGCCTGGATGAATATCTGTCACATCCTATATCAGTTTCTGTGAAGAGGTCTGTGTACCAACAAAATCATTTCGCACATTCAACAACAATAAGCCGTGGTTCACTGCTAAACTTAAGCAGCTTCGCCAAGCTAAAGAGGACGCATATCAGGGGACAGGGCCCTGTATAATCGAGCTAGAAACCAGCTGACCAAAGAAATTAACATTGCAAAGAGGATCGATATAGCAAAGTTGGAAAAACAGTTTAGCGCAAACGACTCTAAATCAGTCTGGCATGCATTCCAATCGCTGACTAATTACAAGCGACGATCCCCCCAAGCTGAGAACAATAGCACACTAGCCAACGACTTGAATACGTTCTACTGCAGATTTGAAAAGGACAGTTTCACACCACACACCAACCCGGCCGCACCCGCGACCACAATCACACCTCTGACCTCTGCGTTAACCATCCATGAACAGGATGTGAGACGCATCTTCAAACAACAAAAGATTAACAAAGCGGCAGGCCCGGACCACGTGTCCCCATCCTGCCTCAAAGTCTGCGCGGACCAGCTCGCTCCAGTCTTCACTCAGATCTTCAACAGATCACTGGAAATGTGCGAAGTTCCATCCTGTTTCAAACGCTCCACCATCATCCCAGTCCCCAAGAAACCTGCAATCTCGGGTCTGAATGACTACAGGCCTGTCGCTTTGACATCTGTGGTCATGAAGTCCTTTGAACGTCTTGTGCTGGACCACCTCAAGAGTGTCACAGGTCCCCTGCTGGACCCCCTGCAGTTTGCCTACCAAGCGAACAGATCTGCGGATGATGGAGTCAACATGGGACTGCACTTCATCCTAGAACACCTCGACAGTGCAGGGACCTACGCGAGGATCCTGTTTGTGGACTTCAGCTCAGCGTTCAACACCATCATCCCTGAACTCCTTTCATCCAAGCTTCTCCAGCTCAGCGTCTCACCTGCCATCTGCCAGTGGATTTACAGCTTTCTGACGGGCAGGACACAGCAGGTCAGGCTGGGGGAGGCCACCTCATCCACACGCAGCATCAGCACTGGGGCGCCCCAAGGTTGTGTCCTCTCTCCGCTGCTCTTCTCTCTCTACACGAACGACTGCACCTCAGCGAACCCGACTGTCAAACTCCTGAAGTTTGCAGATGACACCACTGTCATCGGCCTCATCAAGGACAGTGACGAGTCTGCCGAGCGGCTGGAGCTGTGGTGCGGCCGACACAACCTGGAGCTGAACACGCTCAAGACTGTAGAGATGATCGTGGACTTCAGGAGGCATCCTTCGCCACAGCTGCCCCTCACGTTGTCCAGCTGCCTTGTGTCAACCGTCGAGACCTTCAAGTTCCTGGGAATTACAATCTCCCAGGACCTGAAGTGGGCGACCAACATCAACTCCGTCCTCAAAAAGGCCCAGCAGAGGATGTACTTCCTGTGGCTTCTGAGAAAGCACGGCCTGCCACCGGAGCTGCTGAGACAGTTCTACACAGCGGTCATCGAATCAGTCCTGTGTTCTTCCATCACAGTCTGGTTTGGTGCTGCTACAAAAAAGGACAAACTCCGACTGCAATGGACAATCAAAACTGCTGAAAGGATTGTCGGTACCCCCCTACCCACCCTTGAGGACTTGCACGCTGCCAGAACTAAGACAAGGGCGTGCAAAATCCTCTCGGACCCTCCCCACCCCGGTCACCAGCTCTTCCAGCTCCTTCCCTCAGGTAGGCGCTACCGATCAATGCAAACTAGAACTAGTAGACATTCCAACAGCTTCTTCCCTCTTGCAATCAACTTCTTAAACAGATAACTTATAATTCCATTACAACAAGCTGGCAATTTTTTTGACTTGAGTTCATTGTCACATTTCCGTGGGGCCAATTATGTATTACTCGTGCACTCACTGTAGTTGTCTCGCCGTGCTGCACTATTTGCATATAGTGGCCACTCATGCCAGAGTAGCATCTGCTCCATTTGCACACTGATTGAAAAGTATCTGTAACATTTGCACAACCATTGTCCCAGATTATCGCACTACTCGTCACTTTAAACCGCATACACTCCTTGAAGTCTCAGTGCCCTTTGCACAATGGTCATTGCACCGGACTATTGCGATATTAGCCATTCGAACTGCTCTAAGTGCTAGAGGTGTCATGGTCTGTGTTTTGGTTTGGGTTGTGTTTAGTTTTGTTCCAGTTTTCCTGTGTTCCATGTTTGTCGTGTGCTCATTAGGTTGTTGTGTCCACCTGTTCTCGTCTACTTTGTGTTGACCAATCAGCTCTCTCTAGCCACTCGTCTTGTCCAGGTGTCCCTTGTTGTCTCGTCAATTTGTTTGTATTTAGTTCCCTGGTTTCTTTCAGTTCTCGTCGGTTCATTGTCGTTGTCACATGTCTTGCCATGTCATAGTCGCCAGTTGTTTTTGTCATAGTCGCCAGTTGTTTTTGTCATAGTCGCCAGTTGTTTTTGTCATAGTCGCCTGTTGTTTTATCATTGTGATTAAATATTATTATTTTGAGATTCCCGCACTCCTGCCTTGCCTCCCTGCTTCCCTGCAATTGGGTCCACCATGTTCTTGCCTTGCGTTCCTCGCCGTCGCCCTAACCATGTTCATGACAGAAAACTGGCGACTATGACAAAAACAACTGGCGACTATGACATGGCAAGACATGTGACAACGACAATGAACCGACGAGAACTGAAAGAAACCAGGGAACTAAATACAAACAAATTGACGAGACAACAAGGAACACCTGGACAAGACGAGTGGCTAGAGAGAGCTGATTGGTCAACACAAAGTAGACGAGAACAGGTGGACACAACAACCTAATGAGCACACGACAAACATGGAACACAGGAAAACATGGAACAAAACTAAACACAACCCAAACCAAAACACAGACCATGACAAGAGGACTCTGCATCTTTTTGTACAATTGTTGTTTGTTGTTGTTTTTTGTCAATGTCTTTATGTCTCCAAAGTGTTCTGTAAATTGACTGTCTGTTGTACTAGAGCGGCTCCAACTACCGGAGACAAATTTCTTGTGTGTTTTGGACATACTTGGCAAATAAACATGATTCTGATTCTGATTTATCAAGTTGTTCGTGGGGGATAGGGGGGTTTGCAGTGCCAACCGGGCCATAGTCACTACATCTGTGTGTCCATTTTCACACACACAAAGCGCAAAAATCTGTCAATCAATTCATGCACACAGATAATGCAAACATCTGTTTTCTTCCATGGTGGCCGACTGGTTAGACCGTCTGCCTCACAGTTCTGAGGACCCAGGTTTATTCCCCGGCCCCGCCTGTGTGGAGTTTGCATGTTCTCCCCGTGCCTGCGTGGTTTTTCTCCGGGCACTCCGGTTTCCTCCCACATCCCAAAAACATGCATTAATTGGAGACTCTAAATTGCCCGTAGGTGTGAATGTGAGTGCGGATGGTTGTTTGTTTGTATGTGCCCTGCGATTGGCTGGCAACCAGTTCAGGGTGTACCCCGCCTCCTGCCCGAAAATAGCTGGGATAGGCTCCAGCACTCCTGCGACCCTTGTGAGGATAAGCAGCTCAGAAATGGATGGATGGATGGATGTTTTCTTCCACGCATACAATATAAATATTTGTCTGTCCATGACACACAGTCACAATAAAAATCAGTCAGAAAGTGGGGCGCATTATCACAGTCTGACCCTTGAGGACCTCAATGCTGGCTGCAGCCGTACACACAATAAATATCGCAACATGATATGAAAGCATGTTATTTAAACCCACCTACATCCATGTTTGGATCGAAAAACAAATTCTTCTTTTAAACTGTTGAGACGCTCCTGGCGATGTCCTATGATGGATAACCTTGGACAGGATAGTAGATGACAAGATGGTGTGGTCTCCATGTTTTATGACTATATGCTAGTATATTAAGGCTCATCCATTAAAATAAACCTCCCCATCTTTTTAAGTGCCCCCTTCTCTCCTCCCCAATGTTGGCAGCCTTCAACTGTGCTCGGGGGGCTGCCAAGTAAGAAATGATCGGGCTGCTCGAGAGGCAGACGAGCTGCCGGTTAGCGTTCCATACAGCTACACTGCCAATCAACATTGAGACCCGACCATTATGACCAATCAATTTAGAGACGTGGGGGGGTGGTGTCATTACATCTTTTGTCCTGGCTGTCAGCCCTGTCCGTTAAGACTGTCGATAGGAGACCATAGGTGAGGGTAGGAACGTAGATCGACCGGTAAAGTTAGAGTTCCGCTTTTCGGCTTAGCTCCTTCTTTACCACAACGGACCGATACAAAGTCCGCATCACCGATCCGCCTGTCGATCTCCCGATACATTCTTCCCTCACTCGTGAAAAAGACCCCAAGATAATTGAACTCCTCCACTTGGGGCAGGATCTCAACCCCAACCTGGAGAGGGTACGCCACCCTTTTCTGACTAAGGACCATGGTCTCAGATTTGGAGGTGCTGATTCTCATCCCAGCCGCTTCACACTCACCTGCGAACTGCTCCAGTGAGAGTTGGCGGTCATGGCTTGATGAAGCCAACAGAACCACATCATCTGCAAAAAGCAGAGATGCTATACCGAGGCCACCAAACCGGACCCCCTCTACGCCTCGACTGCGCCTTGAAATTCTGTCCATAAAAGTTATGAACAGAATCGGTGACAAAGGGCAGTCTTGGCGGAGTCCAACCCTCACCAGGAACGAGTCCGACTTACTGCCGGATATGCGGACCAAACTCTGACTCCGGTCGTACAGGGACCAAACAGCCCATATCAGGGGGTTCGGTACCCCATACTCCCACAGGACTCCATGAGGGACACGGTCGAACGCCTTCTCCAAGTCCACAAAACACATGTAGACTGGTTGGGCGCTGTAGCCGGGGATCGGATCGCCAAGGTCCCCGGCTGTAGTTGGAACACACCCTCCGGTCCCCCTTCTTACAAAGGGGGACCACCACCCCAGTCTGCCAATCCAGAGGCACTGTCCCCGATGTCCACGCGATGTTGCAGAGGCGTGTCAACCAGGACAGCCCCACAACATCCAGAGCCTTTAGGAACTCTGGGCGAAACTCATCCACCCTCGGGGCCTTTTTAACTTTTTAACCACCTCGGTGACCTCAACGCCAGAGATAGGAGAGCCCGCCTCAGATAACCCAGACTCTGCTTCCTCATGCCAAAAAGGCCCGATAGGACTCCTTCTTTAGCTTGACGGCATCCCTACGGGTTCGGGGATTGCCGCCACGACAGGCACCTTACGACCACAGCTCCGGTCGGCCCCCTCAGCAATGGAGGTGCGGAACATGGTCCACTTGGACTCGATGTCCCCCGCCTCCCCCGGAACGTAAGCAAAGTTCTGTCGGAGGTGGGAGTTGAGACTCCTTCTGACAGGGGATTCTGCCAGACGTTCCCAGAAGACCCTCACAATACGTTTGGGCCTGCCACGTCGGACCGGCATCTTCCCCCAAAATCGGAGCCAACTCATCACCAGGTGGTGATCAGTTGACAGCTCTGCCATATTATGGAAAATTTACTTTTTCTCTGCTTGTATAAAAATAATTGTCTGCCTATCCATTAAGTGTGCAAATACACAACCAAGTGAATCTTTTTTTAGCTGGCTATTTCTGAAAACGTGTCTGAGCGAGGCGTTCTGATTTTTTATTTTTATTTAGTCGTTTTCACAGGAAAGATAATTGAACAACAAATAAACTTCAAAACAAAAACAAAAAATCCATAGTGATTTAATATATTTGATACAGTGGGCTAAGGTACCGAGATTTTGTTTAATATTTTCACTGACGATGTGTTTAGTGAATGACAATAAGGCAAATCTAAGTCATTACTCCCATTTCATTGTGAAAAAGTCAATGTCTGTCTTTCAGTCTGCTGTTCTGAATTCGGCTGAAATGTAAATAGTTTGTTAAATTTACATAATACTACACAGAGTTTCCCCACCCATGACTTGCCAGCTACTTGTATGCTGGGCGAAAAGACGTCATTTTCCAAGCGACATACTAAAATGTTTGGTGAGTGCAGGCAGAATTGTGGTAAGGCGCAAGGTTACAAAAAAAAAAGTATATATTTTTTTTTCGTGACCTAAAACGCCCAGTACAGTACAAAGTTATTTAAAAACAATATTTTTAAAAAGCCTGAAAATGTTTGAAGGTTTCACATTTTATCCAAACTTACCACGCCAGTGTGCTTGTTGACATAGAGTACTCATCATAGGATCGAAAATTGTCATATTGTGACACGGAAATACCTCCGTCCCATCCTCTGCCTACATTGCGCCACAGCGCTAGTGAACAACAGACTTTGTCAACGGCATTTTAAGTGACAAATGGAAACTATTTCTGGACACATTGTTCAGTCCTGACGGTCCGTTTTATCCGATATCCATTATATCAGGGTCCGTTTTATCAAGGTATCACTGTATAAAAGTCTGGTCAACTCCACGTGTCGTTTGAAGGGTTATAATTTTCCGTAACTTTGCCGCTAATCTTATTTATATGCCTAAACAGGTCCCTCTGCTGGTCTTTTTAAATATTTCAGTTGATTCACTGCATATTAAGTACACTAACATCGCAGCAGACTCTGAGATATGACTATTGCGCACACGTAAATCGCAATAACGATGCTCAAACAATAAATCGTGCAGCCCTAACGGTAATCGAAAAGTACTTTGGTGGCTTGTTGATGAAGTGCTCCCTCTATGTGTGAAAATGCAATCAATGCTTTTATTTCTTCTTCATCGAGGCCAGCATTTCTCTTCAGACTTTGGGCTGCTCGCCTACTCACAACGCCTTAAATCTGTCCCCCTGTCAACACGGTAACGAAAGCCATACTCAGTGTTGGCCCCGTAGTACAAGGTGGCGGGATGAACAGGTGCTCATTTGCATCACAATTCAGCAGATTTACATAATAATGCATTAGATTTATCCAGCAGCTTGACTTGGCAGCTATGCTGGGTGAAGATCTGCCATTTACAAGCGACAACCGTAGTTCGGCACATACTCAAATGTTCAGTGAAGTTGTCAATGGGAAGGAGAGCGGTTTGGTAATGTGTCTGCTGCATGCACCACATGCACAGATCCGCTAATCGTAAAGTGTAATGTGGCGGCTCTGTGCTGACGTGCTGCTCCCACGAGTGAAAATATAAACGAAGCTTTTACTACTTTCAACTCAGACTCAACAAGTAGCCCATTGCCTGGTCGCAAAGTCCTAACCTCGCCCCTAGTCGTCACGGTAACGAAAGCCGTACCCCACATTGGCTGTATGGGGGGGCGGGGTGAGCAGTGGCTCATTTTTATGTGACAGTGTTTTCAACCAGAGTGTGTGTTAAGTGTATTGTCGTTCCTTATCCTTTGTGTATTTTGACCAAAGAATGTCAACCACTTTTTACAAAGACTCGTGGGTTTTAAATCATGAAAAAAAATGCATACTATGTCTCCTTCAAAATTGTGTTTGTGGGTGATGCAGCACCTAACCTTCCCTCCACCCTCTCTTCCTGTCTCCTCTTGTCTTTTGCTTCCCGTCCTATCTCCCACTCACTCCCGACCGCGATTCAACCCTTCACGCACACACACACACCCTTACTTTTAATTTTGTAGGTTCGTACCGCACCCGAGAGCCCATTCTTGCTTGGTATTGACCCACCCAACTCACAAAAACTAATGACTTAACCTGTCAGGTACAAATTCGTCAGCAACAAGAGCTCTTGTTTGATTTTGATATAATGCTGATCATGACGCTTCGCCGCCTAACCACCCCCCCTCGCCTCCCGATCTCCCAACCTACCCTACTCTCTCTCTCTCTCTCTCTCGCTCTCTCCCCCCCTCCCTCCCTCCATCCCCCCTCACCCAGGCTCCTACCTTACCCACGAGGCCAGCGGCTTGGATGAACACGGCGAAGTGCAGGAAGCCTTCCTCAACGGCAACGACGCCAGCCAGGGCAAGAAGGAGTACCTACTGTAGCCTCATCGTTATCCTCTGACCTTATCCCTGTGCCCATTCCCTTCCCCTTCCTTCCTCCCCCAACCCCTCAGACATACACACAAACATACACACACGCACACACCTCATAAAACAACTATACACAGAAACCCAGACACCTTTGCAGAGAATGAGCGCCTATGGAGCCATATACGGCCGCACAATATGCTTTCTGTACATCCGAGAGGATAACAAGTAAAGGAACCTGTGTTTTAAAATCACCTTAACTCCCGTGGTTCCAAGCGTGTTCGTTTTCGTGAAAGAACGTCGTACACAACAATGTATCAAAACCAACCAATTTATTCCTGACAGAGGAGTCTATACATTTGCAGAGCTCTGGGTTCGTAACTACCCCATCTTATCCTTAGCAGATAAAGTAGTCGAACTGAAACTATCTGATTCTACCCCAGACTTATACAATGTTTCAAACAGGCCAGTATGTAATCGCTGTCGTCTGATTGGTCCGTAATCTGACGTCATCGTTGTCCTGCAGAATGATGACCATTTGATCTGGCTCCAGACTTCTGCTCCAGGTGTCGCCTGCATTCCTGCATTCAATGTTTATAGTGGCTCCCCGCAGTTCCTTTCTTCCTTGAGATGTGTCTCCAAATACCACCTGATGGGGGGGTTTTCCTGCAATAAAACCCCTACCCCCTTATCTGATTATACTGTAATACACATCCTCTTCCAAGCTAGTTAGACCCTGAAACTCTATATTATATTCTATTACATATAGAATTACATATTAGAATATAAAGTATTCTATATTCCCTTCAATCCCCCAAGTTGATCTTCTGATAATCAGAAGATCAACAACCCCTATACCTACAGCCTATTTCACGACAAAACTCAACAAAACCTAATGTAAACACAGCAAATTGAAAAAATTTGTGAATACAAAGGCGTCGATCAAGGCAGCGAGCGCGCTCATCGTCTCCCCGTCCTCTTTCAACGGCAGCTGCAGATCTTGGCAGTGGGGGTTCTTCTCTTCAAAGGCCTTGAGAGCAAACCTGAGAACAAGTCTCCTGAGAAAATGAATTAACACCCCCCACACCAGTCACTCTCCCAGGTGAAATCCGCCATATGGTTGATCTCCTGCTGAGAGAGAGGCTTGATCACAGTGGGGGTTATCATAGAAACCAATGCACAAGTGCCTGTCCATTCCCCGGGCAGGAAGTCCCACAACAGAACAACACCACACATCCACCACAAATCAGACCTCATCTTACTTAATCGGGCCGCATCCTAACAATCAATAAAAAGTGTGAATTTACAAAACTGTGGATCCAGGTGGCCAATTGATCAGGAAAGTTTTTTATTTGGGCCCAAAGTTACCTTACTCTTATTTTGTGTGATGCAGGGTAGGGAAGGGAAGGGACGGTATGTTAGCAAATTTTCTCATTATCGGACTAGATGAACTTTTAGTCGGTCGTATCCAATTAATAATAATCTGTCCTAGTGGATCAGTCCCTGAGACATTTATACCCAAGGTCAAGACTGTAAAGGTCGCTACTGGTTTGCCCCACTCTCTCCACGGGGTGCTAGTTATATCATACAAGGTCAATAATACGGGATGTCGGTCCCTCGGGGTTACTGAGTGCATACTAACTCTTTCCAATTTGATCTTGTCCTTCCACCGCCAATTCCTAATCTTCGTCGGCTCCCAGTATCCCGGTTTCGAGTGGATAATCACTTGCCTCCAACGTCTTTTCCCCCAATGTGTAGTTCAATTCTAGGGCCCCTGCTGGCTTCACGGCCCTCTTTGTTACTCTTTCTCCTTGTATTGAAGGCATTCCAAAATAGATTCCTGTAACTGTAATCAGGGAGATCACCAGAGTCATGATTATAACCTTCTTTGACCAGACATACAGGATGTACATATTTCCCCCTTTGTTAAATGACTAATTTAACACCAAAACACAGTACCCACACACAACACCATACACAAACAAGCAGGTCGTCTCCTTCGTCGGAGAGGCCCCTGACCAGACCTGCAAACAAACCCTTATATAAATTAATCACAACTCTGCAAAAGATACCCGTGCCAAAGCGATGGACTACATAATTCCTGTATACATACTCCAGAGAAGGGACAAGTTGGCAATTGTCACCCAACATTGATATTATTCCCCAACCAATTGTTAATTTGTCTCACAAAAGTGTTAATGTCAATAAACCAAGAATCACATAAAATCAGCGTTAAGTCAGCACACCAACATCATGCAATACACTATCAAGCTCCATCCTCCTGGGCGTCCTGTAAAATAATGTTATTTCAACAAATCAGTCTTTCAACAGTCTATAGACCGTTATTCATTGGTAACTAAAGGTCTATAGTCTCTTTCACGTGATCACATCGTTCACTACTCCTGTCAGCCAGCTCAGTAGTGCTCCATTTCTGCTTTTAATTAAGACGACACAAACATTAAAGACAAAACATAAACAATTAACATGACATGACAATCGAGACTTCACAGACAATAACATTAACCTGGACCCAGGAGTGAATGTCCTCTCACATACACCACACAGACAAAACTGAACACAGCACACTTATTGGTTGAACCATAACACCTAAACCAGTACAGACCAGGCTTCTATACAATGCATTAATTAAACGATCCTATTGTAAATCTCCCTGGCCCTTGCAATACCATAAACTCGGAAAACTCACACACGCCCGTCGTAAAGCTGCCCCCCCCCCCAGCTGAGGACCCCTGTGTCCTTTCATAAACCATTTGGTGCACCTTCACTTCAAGTGCTCTTTTAAGCACTCATCCATTTTCTGAGCCGCTTCTCCTCACTAGGGTCGCGGGCGCGCTGGAGCCCACCCCAGCTATCATCGGGCAGGAGGCGGGGCACACCCCAGACTGGTTGCCAGCCAATCGCAGGGCACATCCAAACAAACAACCATTCGCACTCACATTCACACCTACGGGCAATCTAGAGTCTCCAATTAACCTACCATGCATGTTATTGGGATGTGGGAGGAAACCGGAGTGCCCGGAGAAAACCCACGCAGGCACGGAGAGAACACGCAAACTTCACACAGGCGGGGCCGGGGACCGAACCCGGGTCCTCAGAACTGTGAGGCCGACGCTCCAACCAGTCGTCCACCGTGCCGCCCCCTCTCTAAGCAATATATATCAAATCCCATTCACCAGCTCAGATAGCAACTTGCACGTCATTTATTCAAACTCCGAAGCGTTTTCTTAGACCACAAACCTCCCGTACTGTTGTCAGGCTTTTATCCCAGGCACGCAGAGCCGCTCTGGTCCGCTCTGCTGACCCGGAAATAGAAAGTCACGATACCACTCTTGCTTGATCACATCCGTCCGGCACACGTCTTAATTTATCTATTATTTAATTTATCTTCCAGAATATCATATGCATACCTATTTATACATACAATATGTATGCCTTATTTATTTAGTTAATAAATATAATGGGTACCCTTTGAAGCGCTTTATACCTTTTTACATATATAGTCATATAATTTTATTCATCAAAGTTCTAAGGTTTGCTTTATATTGTGTACACAATTTATAAAACGTATCGCACCGAATATTTATACCATTCACACTTAGTCCACGTTTTTTTTTTTCACAATAGAGGCCTGCGCAGGACATGTTTGGGACAAGTAGAATCACTTGTCCGATCTGATTACTCGTGGAAGCTCATACGTCGGAATATAATGGTTAACCAGCGCTTTGTCGACAGACGGCACGTTTTCTTTTGCACAAGGATAGCCTTTGGGCCATCCAGAAAAAGTGCTGACAATTATTAATAAGTACCTTACGCTTTGGACTGGGACTACCATTGCCGGTTCAGTCCATTACCACCACATAAATTCAGGCCTCGGCCCATCTCAGTGTGTTGCAATTCCCTCTTCGTTGTAGGGCAAACACTGATATCTCGACATATATCACAAAAAACACAAAAATATTTTACCTTACACAGAAGATAAGGGTGCCACCAAAAGCGCAGCTTCTTCAGCATTGACACATAACTTTCCTGTAGGTAACATCAGTCTCCTAGGTTCTCCTTGTCATCATACTCAGCACCTGTCTCTTGCCACTTACGCTTGTCTTCCTTCGGCGCCGCGTCCTGGAGGTCGCGCACCACATCAACTGTTACTGCAGGGAGAAAGTCAATTAACTGATCCCGTTTAACAACATATTTTCCTTCAGCATCCATTTATTAGCCTGCTACTTTTTTCAGCACCATTAATAAATAGTAACACTCTGACCTTCAGATAACTCTAGTGCCCCGCACCTGGCCAGCAGTTCTGCAGCTTGAGCGGAGGGTTTCATAACATCATTTATGGACCAAAGCATTGGGATTTCAGAATTTGGGTTTCCGCGATATCTTCTATGGCCTCTTGTTTACAAGTATACTACGGCACGTTAACAAAAGCAGTCGGGTTTACCTCGAATGTTACCGGAGTCACGGATGTACATAAACCCCCGTCTGCAGGACCCTCGGACCACAATGAGTCCGGCAGCGAGCTCAACAGCTGTGCGGCGTCCTCATGGTCCGAGAGTTCTCTGCCATGGAATCGCGCTAAAGTCACATGCTCCAACACCCCTCCGTCCACCATGGTACCTTGAATACAAAAACATTCAGTACTGGGAGAGTACAACACATTGGGTATTTGATCTTGTTGCCAATCATTTGCCAATTGGCATTTTCTCACCATGGGTCCCAGTTCTCAAGCTTTATGACCTAGTGAAAGTGAAAAAGTATGGAAAAGATGTCAAACTCATCATAAACCACTCACTCTGCTCTGGCGTCAAGGTGGAGGCCGCTGCCACACCTTGCTTCCTTATGTAAATACTTTTACTTATTGAGCATCCCATTTTCCCCCTGTATTGGCTCAAACGCTTCTCTGTAAACCAAATCATCATTTTTATCATACAACAGTGTGAGATGGAGAGGATCAATTGGAGGACGATAGGGGGCAAGAGAGTCGATCCAGGACTTTCACCGCAGGAAGGCCGAGTAAACGCCGCCTCCCTCCTTTGTTTCAGGTTTTAGTCGGGCCCAATATATGTCAGCAGTTGCTTCCGGAAGTTCATGTTGTATCATGTTCCATCTGGAGGATAACTTCTTCCACAGTTCATCATGGTCCCATCGGGGACCCGTATCGTCAGTCCATCTGGGCTACAAAGGATGGTAGCCTTGGTCTTGATAAGCAGATCTCTGCCCATCAGGTTCACTGGAGCCCCTCTTTTCATGAGGACAAACTGATGTTCATGCGTCTGTCCAGCAATTTCAGTCTTTAATGGTGTCGTAATCGGCAGACTCATGGGCACCCCTGCACAGCTCATTCAGGTGGTTGTCTTCCCTTAGCGGGGTTCAGAGGCTCTGTCTTTCCTCCGTCCCCTGGCTCCGGGCTCATTGGGCATTCGGACCAGGCCTCATTGCAGTAGTACTGGCGAGATGGCTCTTGTTGCTGTGGAGCCTGCTGCGGATGCTGTTGCCGGGACGCGCCCACCTCTCCCTCGTGAAGCTTTGTAGCCTCCTCTTTGAGGTGTGGCCTCTCCGGGTTCCACTGGAGGTCATTGTTGAATCATTGGGTAAAGAGTACATTGGCAATCCCAGTGTCCATACTGACCACAATTGAAGCACGCTTGGTCCGTTGGAGGTCGGCAAGGGCTTCCTCTGCCTCCGTTGGTGTCCTCTGTCACGACTCCCGCCTCGTCTCCTCGTTGACCCCTGCGCCATCCACATCTGTTTTTCTGCTTCCATTTTTATTTATTTATTTATTTATGTATTTTTTTTTAATGGCCACTTTACGGGCCTGGGCCAATTGTAGCTTCAAAAGTTGTTCCTGCATGTCCTTTACCTCATCTGATGATTTGTGTTTTCTGTCGACAAAAAGTTTCAAATGGTGTGACACATGACAATTAAAAAAGCTATCTCCCCCTTTCATGAGGTCAGGGTCTTTAATAAGTTCAGTCCTAACTTCAACCGGCAAGGTCTCAAGTAAAGCTATTCTATAAATAACATTTGCCTCTCTTAAACGGGAGGGATGTGATCCTGTCTTATCTGTCCAAATACTTATGCAATGTTCGAAGTGAGAACTGGGATCCATGAGAGGTTTGAAGTCCGGAAGCTTCGGCACCGTTGGGGAAGAGGACGGGAACATGTCACACAGCAAATACTATAGGAGCAAAAGGGGCAAATAAAATTTCAGGTTCGACATTATTCAGACCCGACCGTGTCAAAATATCATCCGATTGGTGAACCGAAATGCAACAGGCGCGTATCAATCTCACTATGTCACCACACGCCAGGCTCATGTTGTCCGTCAACTTTTCAGCCCCTGGATCCAAATTACACCAACAGCAGCCAGTCCGGGCAGCCGTTTCTGTAAAAAACTCAAAAATCTTTAAAGACAATTTTTTGTACATTTACCCACCTTTTTGAATGCGGGCTCGTGCGGAATTGATAGGAGTTTTATTTCCCCTCTACAAATGGTCTGCCATTTGAGCCGCCCCTTGACCGGCGATGCCGGTTATAGTGACGTCACTGGGGCCGTTTTCGGAAAGGTCCGTAAATTGTATTTAGCGGGGGAATTTGTCGCTCTTATTTTTTCTTCGCTGAACAGCTGCCATGGCAGGGCACACCAGACAAATCTCATACATTTTTCTACTCAATTTTTCATTCTCTTCTATTTTCTTATTCAAGTCTCTTTTCTCTCTCCACCCTGCAGCATCCAACTTTTCCTTCCTCTTTGTTTCCCTTTCAGAATAACCTCTCTGTTACGTGAAACAACTTACATTCCTTTTTTTTTTTCCCACTTTGCCCACACACTTCTTAATCCTGTTTGTTTCTTTTTCTGCCTTTCTCTTTCAATCCACAAATCCGACACTTATCACATTCATTACCTCGACACTCGACTGTCCAATTCACAACCCCGAGTTTTGGTGGCACACTCATCTTGTTCTAAATCGGTTTTTGGGGGTCCCAAAATCCCCAACGTCTACCGAAACGTTACAATTTGAAACCGCGTCCGATTTCAAGTCAGTCTACGACGGGACAAGTAGGTACCTTGTTACCCTACTTCCAGGATTTTCTCTGATCCTGGTCTGTCAGGTACCTTGTTACCCTGACGTCAGGTCCTCCGTTACCCTGACTTTTAATTATGCAATTTTAACAACACGTCTTATTAACTATTGACAACAAAACAACTGTACCACAAGTCTCCCAAATTTCGCCATTTCCAATGTGCAGAATTCGTGATATAAACAAACAGGCTTCCGCTCACCTTTTTTATTTCGGTGCACCGGGGAGATTCGCAGTCCAACTGAATTCCTGCCCGCTCCTCTGTCTTTTTAACTAATGTCCTTTCAGGATCACGTCGGGCTCACCATTTAAAGGAACCTGTGTTTTAAAATCACCTTAACTCCCGTGGTTCCAAGCGTGTTCGTTTTCGTGAAAGAACGTCGTACACAACAATGTATCAAAACCAACCAATTTATTCCTGACAGAGGAGTCTATACATTTGCAGAGCTCTGGGTTCGTAACTACCCCATCTTATCCTTAGCAGATAAAGTAGTCGAACTGAAACTATCTGATTCTACCCCAGACTTATACAATGTTTCAAACAGGCCAGTATGTAATCGCTGTCGTCTGATTGGTCCGTAATCTGACGTCATCGTTGTCCTGCAGAATGATGACCATTTGATCTGGCTCCAGACTTCTGCTCCAGGTGTCGCCTGCATTCCTGCATTCAATGTTTATAGTGGCTCCCCGCAGTTCCTTTCTTCCTTGAGATGTGTCTCCAAATACCACCTGATGGGGGGGTTTTCCTGCAATAAAACCCCTACCCCCTTATCTGATTATACTGTAATACACATCCTCTTCCAAGCTAGTTAGACCCTGAAACTCTATATTATATTCTATTACATATAGAATTACATATTAGAATATAAAGTATTCTATATTCCCTTCACAAGGAGGCGAACAATGGCAAATTAAGGGGTTATACACCGAGATGAATGCTAGAAACACAGGAGGGAATAATTTGAGGCAAATAATTGCTGTAATTTCGAAGCAAGGTGTTAAATGCATCCCCCCCATTGTGCCATATTTAACATGCGAAGGTAGGTAATCAAGCTCCGACAATGCTGGGGAATGTTCTCAAATATAGAATTGCGGGGAAAAGAAACTTGTCTCCTTGAGATTTTCATACTTTATGAAATACTTTATTTATGATGTGCTGTCTCCCTGATTGGAAAAAAAAAAGGTTTGTCCTTTTTCACACTTGGGGCTCTGCTTCTGCAAATAGAACCATCTTACCTTATCGCCACGCCCAAGCTGCATCGCTGGTCGTCATGACAACAAAAGCCAGAATGGCCTTTGAACAGCGGCATACGGACCAGGGTGTGCAGTGGCCCACTTGCATGAGACAGGGCCACCCCTTCCAAACAGGCTAATTTCTCCAAGATAAGAATTTGGGTGTGGAAAAAACGAACTGTTTTGAATTGAGAAAAAAAACATCATAATACTGTGGTGCCTTGAGATGCACGTAACTCAACTTAGCAGTTTTTCAAGGTGCGAGCCATTGTTCAGCCGATCTTTTGCTTTTGCTGGCAAGCAAAAAGTCAAGTATGTATGAGCAGTAAACTCAACTCAAGCAGCAGTTTGGCAGACTGAGAACAATTAATTAAAAATCAATCAATTCTTAAAAAAACGACTTCAAGCTGTTTATTGCCGTTCCCAGTAGACGTTTACTGTCAAACTAAACATAAAACAAAACAAAAAAATTACCAGTTGTGTATTTGAAACAACAACGTAATTGCCTTCAGCTGGCTTAATGCTAACATACAAAGCAAAATGTCATAGACGGGCTAACGAATAGCATCGATAGTTGAGGTGTTATTACCCTATTACCCAGATATTTCAACTGTGCATCAACATATGTACAGACAATATGACAATCCTGACTCTGTGAAAAATGACAAACATTACTGCAGTTTACGATGTCACTTAGTAGTTGTGAAAATCCTCTTTGGGGTCTTCACACATGTACTATACAGCCCCCTGGTGGCGAAGTCGCTCACACCAGAAGTAGTCCCAATCAATTCATCATGATGCACAAACTGTTTAATTCTTTACATTGTTTGATTATTTTATTACTATATATTTTATAAGGTAAAGATTATAGAATGCTAATTTCCTCCTTAAAAACATTGCAAAACATTTTTTTTTGGGGGGGGGGGTGAGGCTAGAACATAATGGCATTTCCATTCATTTCAATGGGAAAAGAGTATTTGAAAACCGAGTGTTTTGAGTTGCACGTGTCGTCACGAAACAAATTAAAATTGTATGTCAAGGCACTACTGTATGTCTTATTCACCATTTTGAGTCTCTCTATTCCAATAATTTTGCTCTGGCGTGTTTGACTCTCCTGCTGGGGGGGTTAAGAGATTTCCTTTCTTCAACACATGAAGGAAAGGCAGTTGTCTCCCATTTGAGTTGCCTCCCTCTCTGTTATTCCGTCCGTTCCGTCCACCCTTCTTCTCGTCGCTCCGCTTTTGTTGGCTCCTCACAATGAAAGGATTAGCGTCGGGCTGCGTTCCTGACGGAGACGAAAAGGAATATGACTCGCGACGACATTAAAGAAAAGCTTAATTATTTTCGAATGTCATTAAGGGGATAAAAAAGGTTTAGAAGTCTTAATGGGAAGGCCAAGAAGAAAAAGGGGGATGGAAAAACACTGAATGAGACAATAAAACTGCTTTCTGACTACTACCACACAGACATACGCGCGCACACACACACACACACACGTTCACTCATATGTAAACATATTGACGAAGCGAGTATACATATCTCTGAATTACTTATTTGTATAAAAAAAAAAAGCAACAGACGCATAATTAAACTTTTAAGAGAGAAGAAACTGTTTACTATTGCATTATGAAACTATACTATACTAACACAGAATATTAGCCTATAGAGGCGCAAAGCCGAACAAACTACTGTCCAGTGATCTTTAAAGAAAAAAAGAAAGAAAGAAAAAAAAAAGGACTTTATCAGAAACCTACGATGGTGTATTTGGGCCACGCTGAAAAAAACAATCATAATTAAGTCATAATGTTGCTAGAAAAAAAGTCACAATCAAAGGGTAAATCTTTGTAATCTGTAATCTTGTTTCTGAAAAAAATATGTAATAATATACCGTATGTGACAGATTATAGCATAGCTGCTGCTGATCTCAGAATAACACAGAAAAACTTGTCTTTGAAAAACGTTTTTCTCAGACATACGTTTAATTTTCTTTCTGCAAGGTACACAACTTTTTTCTTGTAGCATTATGATTTCTCATAATATTACAACTTTTCATTAAAAAAGAAGAAATCTTGTAACATTACAACTTTTTTTTATTACTTTTGACTTAACGAGCTTGCCCTGGAATAATTACTTTTTCACCTAAAAGAAAGATTTTTCTCATATTGCAATTTTTAACTTGTAAGAGTCTGACTTATTTTTTTTCTTCTTAATGTTACAACTTTACTCTCATAAGATTAAGATAACTTGGGTAAACTTGTTAAGACTATGACTTGTGAAATGACTTTTTAAATTTTGTAACATTTTTTTTCCTCAATATTATACGACCTAATTTTAATGAGGTAAATTTTATTGGGAAAAAAAAATACTGTTTCAGTATTCAGGCTTTATTCTTAAAAAAAAAACAAAAAAAACTTTCACACAACATTACGACTTTCTGCTTGTAGTTTTATGACTTTTTTATCATTGTTTTTCATTTGAGTGTGGCCCTAACACTCCCATGTAGAAACCAGAGGTCTTATTGATTTTTTTTTAAAATTAATTACTTGTTTGAAGAAATATGATTGTTGTTACTGTTATTATTATTATTATTGACGTTGTTATTATGATAATTGTAAATGTTACAAGAAATGTACACTTCTCATGCTTTGTTTTTAATTCTACTGTAGAGCAGTTGCTGTCTTCTTTTATCCGATGATTTCCCCTGCGACTTTTCCTCTTCCCGGTATTTCTCTCGCTTTCTCTCTCTTCTCCTGTGCCCAGTTGTCGCCTCTCCTTCCCTTTCACTGTTTATTTCGGTGTCCATGTGTCATTGTTGATATAGGCTGTAGCTAACTATTTCTTTATAGGGGAAAGCTACAAAAGCACGAGAAAATAAAAAAAAGACTCCAAAAATAACCGTGATGTATGTGTTTTCTTTCTTTTTTTTTATCGTGCTTACTGTGGAATTAGCAGGTGCTGTTTTTCCACGCCGAAGAAAGACGTGATTAAATCAATGGGGAATAGTGAAGTCTTATGCGCTGAAGGCTGAAGATAAAGATGTAAAAGGCGGTGGAGCTCGGTGAGTGCAGCAAGTAAACAAAGCAGATGGAAGCGTGGGGCTGCTAATGAATCATAAACCCGAGAAAAGAAGATAAAAACTGAAAATACATCTGTGCTGTTAAAGTTGCACGCGATCAATACCCAATTCTGTCGAGCACTCAACACGTCCATCTGCACGCAGGGCTAAATTTGAAAGCGGCCGGAGGTCGCCGGGGTGACTGATCAATGGCGGTCCTCCGCGCTGGCCTGTCATAAAGAAAAGGACTGTCAAGTGGCAATCAAAGTAATGGACTCGCACGGACGCCGGCGGCATGACTTGACATCGCAACGGCAGGCATGTCTGCAGTTTATTAGGATGTTTTTTGAAAGCAGCCAATCCTGACGTGATGGATGGCTAATAAAGCAACAAATTTTGGCCTTTTATTTTGTCTTCAAACCTCAAGTGTCCTGTATCCCAGTGGACTTGACCACAGGGCAACTTTGGCATGAGAAAAACTGCATAAATTACAGTACTGTAAAAATCAGCGAGCCTTTGCTAACTTTTATCGGAAAGCAGGAAAAATGCTCAAATTATCAGTATGTGTGCAGCCCAATGAACAGTATGTGTCCTGCTATTTCCTGTTTTCCAATGTGAAAATGTTTAAAGTTGGGTACACATTTAGTGATTTATTTATTTTTATTTTATTTTTTTACATCTTAAAGGTGCCATATTTTATACCAAGCCAACTTTTTCTAATATTTGGGATGTAATATTGGCTCTACGGTGCCACAGTAAACTAATTAAAATCGTCCATGCATTCCTGAGTTCCAGACGTTTTTCTGCCAAGAGGTTTGAAATTAGGTCATCCGAATTTCGCGAGCTTATCTACGTCACTAGCGAAAAGCTCCGCCTACCTCTCCACTCCCGAACTCGCATTGTCAACGTAACAAACACGTGTGCTCTCACAAGTTGGTCTTCTACATGGAGGCAACCAATCAGAGGAAAGGAAAAGCCTCTATAGGCTAATATTCTGTGTTAGGAAAGGTCTTAGCCAAATATGGACAAAGCGGATACAAAACTGGGTCAAACAGAAGTAGCTGTCAGAGGGGCCTTTTCTGAACCCTTCTATGACAAAACCAAGGTGTTTTTTTTTAAATGAAATGGACACTTTTATGTTAAGTCCATGTTAGAGAGTCACTCTATAACCAAAATATTGGGCCTTTAGCCAAATTTTTTAAATATTGAGATCACACACGACGAGGCAACAACACAAGCTTCAGGTCGCTTCCTGGTTATCATTCCATTTCACATCACAATCACGGACTCCGTGGCTCAGACAGTTTTGGTTTTTACCATATGCATAAGAACTTGTGATCCTAAATATTGAACAGGTTTAACATTTACAATTGTTGGATCCTACTGTTTTGTGCACAGACTGGGGAGGAGAAGTCACTCTTAACACACCCATACCACAGGATAATCGCTCAGGATAATCTTTCACAGGCAAAATTTGCTCAAAAGAGAGTAATAATCATCTAATTAGGCCTGATTATCACTGCGTGTGTGTGGCGGATCCCCACTATTTGCAGGAAATAAGGACTGCAAATAGAGAATTTCTGTAAATAAGTGACGCTCCCCTAAAAGTGATTATAATTGTCTATATTGTTAGTTTATACCAAAAACTGATCTCAAGACGATTTAGTAACATTTCAAACTACTACTACTGTTAAATACTGTGCACAATGTACAGTAAGTTTACGTACATGACATCAATTCTGATGATGATAAAGATGAAGAATTACTGTAGTGGTGCTATCCAGAAGGTCCGTTGCTTCATAGGCCGCTGGCTCAGAAAGATGTAGTGGTTAGCGTTACAATGTTTAGCGTTCGCATATGCACAAGTAGATGAAAATGTTACTTCCACTGCGACAGATTTTAGGGGCAAAATGCGACCATTCAGGGGCAGTCTGGAGCCGCAAATAACGGTGGATACGATCCAAATAAATAGGGGAATTTGCAAATGGCGTAGTGCAAATATACGGGGGGTCCAATGTACCCGCCTTTGGACAACAACACTGCTCGTTCTCCTGCATTCTGATAAACAGGCCATTCATGCGCCTTTGAAGACAACAGGTGTCAGGCTTCTTTTCATGATTAAACAGCAGGAAGTGCCGCAGTCATCGACAAGTTGAATCGATAGACAGGAGCGAGCCTGACTAGAAGCAAACGCATATTCCTCTTTGAGTTTATTGCATCCGGTGAACTGAGCGTAATACGGCCGATAATGACAACGTCAAGTCGATGAACGCCTCATTCGCTCCTGTGTGCAAACGTTTCAACCGATTGCGAAAGGTTCCCATTTACGACTGCCGTATTTTATTTGTATGAGTTTCAGTAAACACGGCGCAGCATCCAATGCTGATGTCTTTACATTATCGGTTCGTACCTATGTGCGGATTCAAGTAGGATGCTGTGGAAAGTGCACCGTGACTGATCTACGTGGCGTGACCATGGTGAGGTGTGTTTAAAGTGTCATTGACCTGAGTGTGTTGAGGCATAATCAGGAAGCTGAGAGCTTTCAAACCAGACAGAACAATTGAATGGAGAAGCCAGAACAATCTATATTTTTAACCCCTTTAACTTTCACAGATTTATCTCTAAATAGTCTTCTTTGGTGGGTTGGAAGTAATGCAATATGAGGAAAACAAATGGTCTCTGTTGCACTTTATTAGGTACCTGGACAACATAATGAGATCCAATACAGGAGCTTTAGCTGAATCAGGTAACCCAACCGTAAGCTCTCAGTATGATGCAGCACAGTCATAAATATAGTGTTACCTCAAACCACAATCCATTCTGTGACTGATCCATTTTGATCACAAATTTTCATATTAATATTAGTTATATTTGCAATCATGTTCTCCCTGCGCTTGTTGGGATTTTCTCTGGGATTCTTCCATTTCCTCTCACATCTCCGAAAACATGCATGTGAAATGCATTCTAAATTGTCCATAGGTGTTAATGTGAATGGTTGTTTGTCTATATATTATTTTGCCTATCAATTGCAGGGCACATATAGACAAACACGCTCACACCTACTGTATGGACAATTTATGATCTTTCATGAAACTAACATGCATGTTTTTGAAATGTGAGAAGAAGCCGGAGTACCTGAAGAAAACAGAAGCAAGCGCGGGGAGAACATGCAAATACAACACAGGAAGGCCTGCACCGAGATTCGAACACAGATTATCTCAACCGTGAGGAAGTCATGCTAACCAGTAGACCACCGTGAAAGTTTGAGTTTAGGACATGAAGTCTTTTCTGCTTCAAATGAGTCTGCTGATGTCATCGTTTCAAAATAATTGTTGCAAAAAGTCAAAACACACACACGAGAGTTCATCATTTGATGGTGGCTGAAAGGTCTACTAAGGCACCTTGTGTGGTGATGTCTCCTGTGATGATGGTTCAAATTGCGAAATTATTTGAACTTTGGATCATTTTTAAAGCATTCAAGGTGCAACACTTCCTATGACAGTGTCAATCAAAAGTGAGCATTATTGTCAGATTTTTGCTACAGCTGTTGTATTGGGTCTCAATTCATCTCGGAGGTGTGCCTAATATGGTGGCCAGTATAAGCACAGTACTTCACAATACTAATTTAATAATATCAGCACAAAAGAGGAATGTGACAAGGGAAGAAAAAAAAAACCATCACAATCAGCCCAACTGAAGATGAGAATAATATTCTGTTTCATGTTTTCTCCCGCACATTAATGGCGGTTCGAGATGAACAATCCAATTAGAGTGAGCTGTGCCCCCTCTGTTTTTTCATTACAAGAGAGCATTGCATTGTATTTACAAGTAAAATCAAAACAACCATGAAGAGCGTGTCAAAATCGGGTTAATTATGTTCCCCCCCCCTTTACAATGCGGCATACACTTTGGACCGTAATGTTATTAGTGAAAGTTTAATTAAACGCTGTCACTCATACGTTTATTACGAGTGGCTGGCTTGGAGAAAACTTGAAACGGCTTGGAAAAAAACCCACAGGATGGGACGTGGCGGCAAAAGTGACATCTGTGAACATGATTTCCGTCATCATCAGGAGGATTAATTTTCTCGCTGACATTTGGCGTGGAAGATGATAATGAACTGGCCTTTTCATTTGCGAGCTCCTCGTAGCATCTGTGCATGAGGTTAATGATTCGTTAAAAAGCCACAAACTAGCAGGAATAGTCAATTACTCTGTTTATTCTTTGTAAGACCGCAAGCCTTCTAAGTCAAAGTAGCTGCTTATAACGCAAACACAGCAAAGGGGGGGATCGTTTCAGCAATATGGCTTACATTTCAATCCATTTTTATAGACAAATGTTCACACTGAGGTGATGTACAGTGCTGTGAAAAAGTATTGACCCCCTTCTCAAATTCTTATATTTTTGCATAGTTTCCCTACTTTGTTTCAGATCATCAAACAAATATAAATATTAGACAAATATAACCCAAGTGAACTTAAAATGCTATTTTAATATGGTGATTTCATTTATTAAGGACAAAATTCTTCAAAGTTAACGGCGCCCTGTGTGAAAAACTAATTACCATCCTTGTTAAATCATGAATTAATTTTGGGTTAATTTTCACTGATCACACACAGCCTGATTACCTCCAGAACTGTTCAATCAAGAAAACATTTCAACAGAATCTGTCCTGACAAAATCAAGTTGGACAAAAGATTTAAAACAGCTGCAACAAAATAACACGATCCAAAGAAATTCCAGAACAGTCGAGAAATAAAATAATTGACATCTGGTAAGGGTTACAAAAGCCATTTCTAAAGGTTTAGGATTCCAACAAACCATAGGGAGAGCCATTATCCTCACATGGAAAAAACATGGGACACTGGTGAACCTCCCCAGGAGTTGCTGGCCGACAACGATTATACCAATAGAGCAGCAATGACTCATCCAGGAGGCCACAAAGGAACTCAGGACAACTTCTAAAGAACTGCAGGCCTCCCTTGCCTCAGTTAAGGTCAGTTCATGACACAACAATAAGGAAGAGACTGGGCAAAAATGGCGAAAACCCACTGCTGACCAAAAAGAACATAAAGGCTTGTCTTACTTTTGCAAAAAAAAAGGGTCTCTATGTGTACCCTGGGACTGACTGGCGACCAGTTCAGGGTGTAATCTGCATGAAGTAAGATGAGATAGGCTCCAGCGCCCCACGACCCTGACTAGGATAAGCGGTGTCGAGAATGGATGGATGTTTTCAGTTGTTGCTGCTGAGGATGGCCCAACCAGTTATTAGGTTTATAAATTGATTATGACTCAGTTACTGGTTTGGTCTGTAACGGAAAATAAGGACAAAATGTTGATCATTCTTTTCCAAGGTAAGAGCAGGTGTTTGCAAATGTCTCATTTTGATAAAACACAAAGATAATCAGTTTGCTTTCATGGAGAAGTACAAAAATCCTAGAATATTTACTGTTGAGAGGCTGAACTCAGTGTATTTGGACAATTTTAAATTGGCTCTAAATGATGACTTGATTATGCCTGGATCAGACAAATTTTGTCTTTCACGATTGCACTATGTCAGACTACTGCCATCAAATCTTGCCGTATCTCCTTCAGACAGAGGCAACACTACACAACATGTATTCCGATACCACCGCATCCCGTCTTTTACGATCACGGGGCTTTATCTTGTCAAAACAAACACTGTCGGAGAGCTGGAACCAGAAAACGTGTCACCGGTCAATGTGACCGGATACACTCGTTACCATGGTGACGACAACAACAATGCACCGCGCCAATGTATTGTGTGGTGTGGAAAACAGAACAAAATGAGGAGAAACGTGGTGGTCATCACCGGTGCTCATGAGAGGACGTGTATTCAAGGATTGCTTGAGGTACATTCACGTAATTTTATTACGATACGGCTCACAAGCAGGCAACAAAACGTTATGCAGCCTGGCAAGCTAATGCTAGCACTAATGGCTGCACATAAACGCAAAAGTTAAAAGTTACAAATTATGGAACATTGCATTTGTGATTGTTTGTCCATTTGATAGATAACAGCCAGGGCCTATGTGACACAGGACAAAAAGGGAAAATAAAAGACGGAAAAAAAAGTGAACATTAAGGAACATTATATTTGTGTTGGTCCACCTGTCTGTTAGTTAGCAGACTAACCTTAAGTTCTAACCTTAAGAATAGATGCACAGGATTATACCATTTGGATGCTGGGGTGGGGGGAACGGTTCCATGTTGACTCCAACAATAAAAAGAGTGAAGAGTGAAAAATCATTGCACGTTACATATGCTTTTCTGGTTCTGATATTGAGGCAGAGGATTCTAACCATTTAAATTCTGCAGCAGGGGAACAGTTGCATCGGGATTCGCACTGCAAAACTAAAGAAATTCCGCTAAGAAAGTATTTATATTTGTTTGTCTGGCTGTTTGCTTGTGATCAGGCAGGATCATTTGATGAATAGCGCTCCACCATTTGACTTCTAGGGGGGGAATTTTGGTTCCATTGTGGCTCAAAAGTTAAAAAATAGAAAATAGAAAATTACCCGTAATTACACAACAGACAAAAGTGAAAAATTATGAAACGTCACATTTATGTTTTTTTGTTCATCTGTTTATTAGTTAGCACGCTACATAGCACAAAAATAAACAAATTCCTCTAACAAATAGATAAAATTATGCAGTGCTTGTTTCCATTTCTGGTGCGAGGGGGACAGATTTGCATCCACATTTATTAGGTTCTTTTAGGAAACACAAGACATAGGTTGTGCACTTTTTGCATAATGACAAATAAACAAACGACGATCACAATTAATAATTTGTGTAGGTAAGTATATTTTGAAATAGCCATGTTCCTATGGACAGAGGAACCTTTGGATATCAGACCTCTGGGTACACTTTTGCTTTCAGGGAGTTTTTGGCTGAGGCCCATGAAGCAGCGTTGGCCACCTCACACAAGGCCTTATGGACAGACTTCCCTGTGGAAAGCGACACCTCCGGAAGATGAGCAGAGAGCGCTAATGCTCCCCGCTCATCACTCTCTCGTTTCCCAGGGGGAGTGAAGAGAACCTGGGGCACGAGACCGTACAACTGAAAGAAGAACACGGCCATGGCGTGAACCCAGGAGGGGAGGGTGGCACTGGGGGTGAAGAGCAAGACAGCGTGGCTGATTTGGAGTGGCAGGCATAGCAGAACTAAGAAGGAGACAGACAGAGCCAGAGAGCGGAGCCTCCGGTAATCATACTTAGGGGCGTCTGACTGACTAAACTGCTTGCCGTTATTGCATTGCAGGTCGAGGTAAAGAAATAGCAAGAAAAGCAAGGGGAGCATGAACACAGCTGTCCCATGGACATAGACCAAAAACTGGGGGCTGAGGATTGTGTCTGGGGCACAAACACCCCAGTGGCTACTATGAATCTCAGCATAAGTGAAATTACGCAAGTCATCCATGTAAAACTTCGACAGGAATCCTCCATACGGAAGGTGCTTCCCAATAACCATCCGCTCATAGGGATATTTAGGGAGAGGTGTAAGACTGGGTAAAGGTGTGGTCCAGTTGCTGTCCAACCCGAGGTCAGCTGTGTCCCGATCTTGGCCCATCCTACCCCACCTGTCGAGGATGTCAGAGCTGATGAACTGGCCGAATGATGTCAGAATGGTAGCCACCCAGCACAGTAGGACCACACATAAGGCTCGCTGACAGGTCACCAGACTGGAGTACCTGGTGTTCACAAATCACATAAGATAATATGCTTGATTACATGATGGGCTCCAAATCAATCAACTCTAGATCTAGGACATAAGATCTGTCGTAATCAAACGTGCAGTCAAGTTGTCAAACGCGCATCTGTATTTGGATTTACAGCAGAACTGTTATGGCTCCTCTTAGGCTGAGCTATACCCTCCTCAAAATACCATGGAAATGTTTAACTCGTAGAAATGCATGAAAGAGTTACGTCCTGACCTAGCAGTACAGTATATGCCCTGTGAGTTCGGGATTGCGGCCACGACAGGCACCAACCACCTTACGGCCACAGCTCCGGTCGGCCGCCTCAGCAATGGAGGCGCGGAACATGGTCCACTCGGACTCTATGTTCCCCGCCTCCCTCGGAACATGAGCAAAGTTCTGTCGGAGGTGGGAGTTGAAACTTCTTCTGACAGGGGATTCCGCCAGACGTTCCCAGCATACCCTCACAATACGTTTGGGCCTGCCACGTATGACTGGCATCTTCCCCCACCATCGGAGCCAACTCACCACCAGGTGGTGATCAGTTGACAGCTTCGACCCTCTCTTTACCAGAGTGTCCAAGACATGCGGCCGCAAGTCCGATGACACGACCACAAAGTCGATCATCGAACTGCGACCAAGGGTGTCCTGGTGCCAAGTGCACGTGTGGACACCCATATGCTTGAACATGGTGTTCGTTATGGACAATCCGTGATGAGTACAGAAGTCCAATAACATAACACCGCTCGGGTTCTGATCGGGGGGGCCGTTCCTCCCAATCACGCCCTTCCAGGTCTCACTGTCATTGCCCACGTGAGCATTGAAGTCTCCCAGCAAAACGATGGACTCCCCAGCGGGAGCGCTCTCCAGCACCCCCTCCAAGGACTCCAAAAAGGGTGGGTACTCTAACTGCTGTTTGGTGCATAGGCACAAACAACAGTCAGGACCCGTCCCCCCACCCGAAGGCGGAGGGAGGCTACCCTCTCGTCCACCGGGGTGAACCCCAACGTACAGGCGCCGATCCGGGGAACAATAAGTGTACCCACACCTGCTTGGCGCCTCTCACCATGGGCAACTCCAGAGTGGAAGAGAGTCCAACCCCTCTCGAGAGGACTGGCACCAGAGCCCAAGCTGTGCGTGGAGGCGAGTCCGACTATATCTAGTCGGAAATTCTCGACCTCACACACCAGCTCGGGCTCCTTCCCTGCCAGAGAGGTGACATTCCACGTCCCTAGAGCCAGCTTCTGTAGCCGGGGATCGGATCGCCAAGGTCCCCGCCTTCGGCCACCGCCCAGCTCGCACTGCACCCGACCCCTATGGCCCCTCCCACAGGTGGTGAGCCCATGGGAAGGGGGACCCACGTTACCCTTTCGGGCTGTGCCCGGCCGGTCCCCATGGGTGTAGGCCCGGCCACCAGGCGCTCGCCTTCGAGCCCCACCTCCAGGCCTGGCTCCAGAGGGGGGCCCCGGTGACCCTGCCGTGTCAGACCATAGTAAAACGCAATATACTGTATCGCGCCATCACATGCACATAACTGAATGTGACAAAACGGCCACCATACAACCTAGCTTGCCAAGAAAACGTGACAAAACTTGAAAGGATAGTGAGATGCCAGAGGAACACATTTTTTCCGTCCCACTGCAGAATGCCTCCAAGTTTCGTTACAGTCTATTTTGTACTTTCATGTTTTGTTGTGGCGGCACGGTGGCCGACTGGTTAGAGCATCAGCCTCACAGTTCTGAGGACCCGGGTTTATTCCCCGGCCCCGCCTGTGTGGAGTTTGCATGTTCTCCCCGTGCCTGCGTGGGTTTTCTCCGGGCACTCCGGTTTCCTCCCACATCCCAAAAACATGCATTAATTGGAGACTCTAAATTACCCGTAGGTGTGAATGTGAGTGCGGATGGTTGTTTGTTTCTATGTGCCCTGCGATTGGCTGGCAACCAGTTCAGGGTGTACCCCGCCTCCTGCCCGATGACAGCTGGGATAGGCTCCAGCACGCCCGCGACCCTGGTGAGGAGAAGCGGCTCAGAAAATGGATGGATGGATGGATGTTTTGTTGCGTTCACCCCGTTTTACAGGTAACTAGGTTTCTTATCCACACTGTAACTGCCAGGGCAAAAATGTTGGCTGTTTAAAAACCTGGCCTGGCATTCATGGCAATCACGGCCTGTCACGTTTGCCCACCCAAGTCCATTCCGTTTTGTCCATGGTGGCCAGAAACGTGAGTTCCATGACCACCGGAAATAAAGTGCAAACTTTTTATATGGTACCCAAAGTGTGCAGTTTGATGCACTGTAGTCAATTGATTGGTTGACCATGTGTCAAGTTCATGTGACAACAGAATGGGAAGAAGACAAAGGAAAGTATGTCCTCTTCGTGTACCAAATACTGGATGTTGTATTGTATTTTCCATTCTATTAACTTTGTCAGCCAGATCATGAATTAGCATTCAACACTATCAAAATACAGTGCTACTGACCTGTCTTGGTGCTTACTTGAGAAAAGACTCCAAAAAGCAAACATTTTATTTCAAATTCCATCTTTTAAAAAGGAATTCAATTTGATAAAATCATAGGGGAAAAAGCAATAGTTTTCTCCTCAAAAAAAAATTTCTGTCAATCAAACATCCTCGAACCTATTCATATTTATTTACCTTTTATCTCGGCTCACAAGTCAAGCAAAGTGTGTGAAAAAACAGTCCCTGTAGCAGTGAGCAGTCTGTTTTGATGTAACACTGTCCCATATAGTGCATCCTATCATGTTTACAACCCCTTTTTTCCTCATAGTTTAATATTGATTTTTCCCATTTACTGCAGAGGGCAGCTCGAGAGTGTGTTTGTGGACTCCGGGCTCCCACGTTTACCCTCCATTCTCACATGTCTACATCTACGAAGGCAGTAATGAGCAGTGTTTATTGCTTAATTAACAGTATGTGTTTACATGAAAATTGATTAGGAGGTGCCATAATGGCCACTTACAGTATCTATTTGTAATCCAGTACTCACCTGCTTGGCCAGTGGTGCTGCAGGTGGCAGTCCAACGTGAGCAGCACCAGCAGGCACATAGTGAACTGCCTCACAAGCAGGGGGCAGCACACCAGAGTGATACAGGTGTACAAGCACTGCGGGGTCCTTGAGTTAAGGAAGACAATGACAGGGATCTCCAGCGCGCCCCCTATAGCGCCCACCCAGCCCAGGCACAGGCAAAGGCAGTAAGACACGCTCCCGTGCCGGGGACTTGCGCCCTGGCTCCCGCCGTGGACGTCGGCCGCTGGGCCGCCGACCGCGATACATAACCTCACGCTCACCACTATCACGGCCACTGAGACGATGCACTGGCAAAGAGAGTACAGCCACAAAAATTCCATGCCTGGAGGGATAAAAGCATAGCATTTATTAAGGATGTGGAAACTTGTAAATATTTACTGGTCTGTATTTATGTAAATATGCATGTACAAGATGAAGACATTTTCTCTCTAGGGTTAAAAGGCTACAGGTAACACGAATATAGAGAAGGATGGAAAGATGCTGGAGCATTTTGGGGTGAATGGCTGTACAATTAGGAATTTGTCCAAACATTTGGTGAAAAATACAAATCGCAAACAATTCCAGAGTTGGAAGCACCACCATATATGGCATCATGCAAGACCTCAGTATGTCTTTCAAGACTGGAAATAATGTGTCACATATACGTCTTGCCTTTGTTCTTTTCATTTTTGCAGAATTGTTTTTCCCTTTTAACTTATTTGAGTCAACTAGTTATTGAAAGGCAGTGCGGCTATTTTTAAAAATGTTAAATACATTTACAATAAACCAATTATCTAATAAAGTTAGATAAGATAGATTGGCTTAAAATCAACAGGGATACGCTCCAGCTCACACGCAACCTTAAGCCTGGTGCTTTGGTTGCCATGTTTTAGCTTGACTTCTGATATCCACCCAAAGCTATCCATTAAATTTGTTGTTTAAAAAAATAATAATAATCAAATAAAAAAAAATTTACATTAAGGAATGATACTATGATGTGAATAAACATTTATACAGTTCAATGGTCTTAACAAACCAATGGCAACTATACCATTACCCCCACAAGTGTCTTTTGCTTTTTCTGTGACTTTTTTTTTTTTTTTTTTTTTATGATGTCACCATTTTAGGGTACAGGTGTTGGCAAAGAGGTAAAGTGTAATGACACCAACCATCTCTCTCTCTCTCTCTCTTTCTCTCTCTCCCTCCCTCTCTCTCTCTCTCTCTCTCTTACTCACACACGCACGCACACACTCACACACACACACACACTTTAGCGCTTGTCCTCATGGATGAGCTTGAGCCTATCCTAGCTGACTCTTGGTGGGAGGAAGGGTACATTAGGGACTGGTCACCAGCCAAGTATGGAAAAACAACCACTCTCACTCACATTCACAATTTTGCATCTTCAATTAAGTTAACACAGATGGCCCTGTGCGAAGATTCCAACACGAGAACCTTTCGACTCCAAGGAAGATGTGTTTTCCACACTTCCGCAAGGGTTTCCATTTAATCAGAAATCGAACTAGTCACAAAGTAGCAAAATTGGAAAGTGAGAAAGCAGTATAAGCATCACTGTCCGGGCCTAGTATAATATGGCTAAACTAAAAATACTGTAGTGAAAAAAATAAAATCCACATACACATCAGAAAGGTGTTGTGTTTTGTCTTTATGTGAAATGGTAATCTCCCATCTCAGCAACAAAGGGAAGAGTGAGACTAAAATTTATTCCTCACAGGCTTTATTATTAACAGCTGTTAACAGTTGTAGGACAGTTAAGAACGTAAAAAGACATTACCAGTATTGTTAATAAAGCTTTTATGTTAGCAACACTAATCACACTAAACTCATTCCAATGGTGCAATCTGCTTCTGAATCTGAACAAATCGTGGAACACTCCAACTTCAGTGATTCCACTGTAATACATTTTACACCCAACAGGCATAGCAAAACAAACAAAACAGCAGAAAGTGGGTGCAGATGTGTGGAGTTAATGTGATACAAGCTTTAGTCCAGGGGCAGACAAACTGGCAGCGAGCAGGAGAATATTTTTGATGGGTCTAGCGAAGAGCTGGAAACAAGGCCAGCGAAAAGGTCACAGAAGCACGCCACTGAGAATGTGAGCGCCATGTAAAAGTATGTGTGCAACAGGCACCTGCACACTTTTGACCATTGTTGTTCAGCTTTCCCATCACATACTCTGCAGAGTCTGACCTATTACTGCAGATTGCATTAGAATTTGCATTCCTAACACCCGCGCACGCTCTTCTCTATGCCTGCAAAACGTATTAGATGATGACTGGCACCAAATTCCTGCACATGCTCAAACAGGAGCCTCACACAAAGCGCGCAAAGTTGGAGTTGCCTATATGCCACCTGTCCATTCTCATGTAATTACCTGACCTTTCCCCAGTGCTTGGTGTTGCCAGTCACTCTCCCTCAATAATCCAGAGGAAATTAGCTCTTCAACTGTGTAACAGGTGTCTCATAAAAGGTTCTGAAGATCTGATGCTGGAGTAGTGGAGTGCCTTCATGTGTAACCCCCCATTGTTTGTGATTAATTGACTAGGTGTGTCAATTAAGATCAATTTAAATGGTGGATTTTCCTCGGTGAAAAATCATGATATACGGATGAAAAATGTGCACGTTACCTGTTGCGGCGGCAAAAGGTGGTTAACTGCATTCTAGAACGAGTCCCTTTTATGGCTGCATTTATATCCCCCCTCTCTACCTCACACCTCTAAAACTGTGTGACAGACTCAACCTGATTTATAAACCTTCAGCTGCCTCATATCTCTCTCTCGCTGTCTGTGCAAACATATCAATTGTGTAAATGTTGTATCATGAATGCCCTTTCTGTCGGAGATGTGCAAAGGGCAACGCCGCCACCTCTGCCAGGCAGGGAATATGTAAATAAGACACACACAAACACACGCACACTCACAAAGGACTGTAAAAGCTAACTGTTATCAACATGTGCTTTTGGAAATGTGTCTGACTTGGAACTGATAAAGATGATGAAGAATATCAAAAGGCCGTTGTTGTAAATGAGCGTGAGACCGACGCATGGTGCATGGAAGGGAACCAAAGAGAATATGCATGCCCTCGCTCAAGAATATAGGCTACCCCTGGGCTTTCGCTTTACACCATCCACATTACTTCATGCTGTGATCTTAGACGGCTCATTCAATAATATATAACATGGAGCGACACAAAGGCGAGAAATCAAAAACTGACAACCGAGAGCTAAAAGCCTGCAGACAAGAAAATGAAAATGAGTTGAGAGGGGAGTTTTGGGCACAGCACTTGAACTGTTACTGTGTTGTTTTTATTTTGATATGCAGATTGTTTTGAATGAAATGGAGGGCTGATAGATTCTGGCATAGAATATTCACCCAAGCAGAGAAATGTGTTTGAAAATCATGCTCCCGTCACATGCCCGAAGGGTCAGGCCCCAGGCAGACCCACATTAAAAAGACCAATCGAGAATACGTAATCAGGACTTTACTGATTGCCCGGGGACATTTCGGTATTCAAAAAAAAAATTAAGAAAGGAAATAAATAAAATGTTTAACAGCCATTTGGAAAACACCAGAAAAAAAAGATGATTCAGTTAAAAAATAATAATAAGCAGTTACATTATGAATAGCCCTGTAATAGCCCATTTGTGACATTAATTTATCCACTTTTCTTAAAATTGGTTCATCAAAATGTATTCATTCATTTTTATATAGGTTTTATTTATCTCATTAAATAATTGTTTGATTTATTATTGTCAATTCTAAAATGAAAAATATTACTAAATAAATAGTTTTACACACAGTATGCATTTAACACCTTTAAATTTTCCATCCATCCACTCTCTGTACCTCTTATCCTCACTAGGGTTGCGGTGCTGCTGGAGCCTATACCAGCTGACTTTGGGCGAGAGGTGGAGTACACCCTGAACTGGTTGCTCGCCAATCAAAGGGCACATGTAAACAAACAACCATTCACACTCACATTCACACTGACGGACAACTTTGAGCAGGTTTCACTCATGTTTTTGAAACTGAGAGCTACTTCTTGGGTACTTATTAATGTGAAGGGCTACCAATTTCTATACACATTTCCAAAATAACAAATTTGCTCAAATTATCTTTATATGTTATTAATAATTAATTATATTCATTTATGTAAAGACACTGATTATGATAATGGTTTTTCACAATAATTAGAAGACCGATACAAATCAATACAGAACACTTTATTTCTATAAATCTCAGCCAGTGTTTACATCAAATTATCCCTTCAACAACATTCCTAGAAAATCATAATGTCCTATTGCTAATGAGCTATTTTTAGAACAGACCTCCAGGCTAATCATGGGGTCCTTGGGGCCAACTGAGTCCTTGCGGTTACCATGTTGGTGACCCCTTACTTACAGTTTTCAGTTAACCTACTATACATGTTTTTGGAATGTGGGAGGAAACCAGAGTACCCGGAGAAAACCCACGCAGGCACGAGGTGAACATGCAAACTCCACACAGGAGCCCGAATTTGAAACCATGACCTCTGAACTGTCTTAAAATTCGTTAGTCATTTTTATACATTTCTATTAATGTACTGTATCTTATTAATAATTGTTTGAATTATTATTGTCAATACTGAAATGAAAAACAGTAAAATTATAAACATTTTACATACAGTATATATTTCACACATTTTAAGTTTATTAGATAATTGTTTAATTTATTTATTGTAAATAATACTAAAATAAATGCTAGTTAAAAATCAACCTTTTATATTAATTAAAATTATTTTTATATTTACATTTCATAATTGCTTAATTGATTCATTGTAGATAACAAAACTGTTGGTCAAATAAATTATTTTAGAAACACATTGAGCAATTTGTTTAGTAAAGTCTTTTAAATAATGTATTCATTAATTTTAATTATATTAATTAGTACGATTTAAAGAAAAGGAGAATTGATTATTTTAATTTTAAAATAAATTATTTTACTTTCCCGAAATACACATTTTCGATTTTTTCCTTCTGTCTCCCTCTCTTTTTTTTTTTTTTTAACTTCAACTATGAATGAGAGCGTGCTACACCATCTCAGGTGTAGGTAATTTGTTATTTTTCCCAGGACATATTTTTAAATGCACATTAGTTCATTTACTTTATATTTTCTGCTTTATGTGTATTGTATAATACTTGGATGATATTAATTTCATAAAAATTGTTTATGAATGTTGATAGAAAAAGTTCTGCAGCGACCCCTTACTGTATTTGAATCCTCTCCTCTGATTGTGACGAAAACCCACGCCATTGTGTTCTCGCGTTACTCGGCGAGATTTGCCCGTTTTAACACGGGGCGGAAACCCCGTTCCACCCTCTTTTCCTTCGCTGTCCACTAGCAAGGTAAAGTGCCGCTTTATTTCCCAGACTACTTTACGTGTATTTCAGTCAAATATAACGCGCTAAGCTTCTCAGCGTTGATATGGTCATCCGAAGCAAACCAATTTCTTAAATTCCAGGCTCTGTGTATGATAGCAGAAGGAGTGAATGAGTTTTAAGAGGTTTGTAGCCTGTGAGCGTCCCGCAGCCAGAAATGGCTGCCCCCATGCCGCCTCGTTATGGCCTGCTCGCGGTTCTCCATTTGACAACAAACTAGTGTCCGCGTACTTCTTTCATTTTGTGTGTGTGTGTGTGTGTGTGTGTGTGTGTGTGTTTAAGAGCTTGATATTGCCAACTCCTGTGTTGTGGATTAACAAGCAGGCTGTCGTTTTGCGACGCGTAGCTAAGTTCGAGCTACATATGAAGCTCACGCCAGCTCATTCTATTAGGTGGAAATATGCACGTGTAGCATGTATGTATATGCATGCACTATGTAAGTAGACCGTGTCATTACCGTAAGTGGGACTACAAATACAACGAATGAAACGTACAGCTTGAGCATAAATTTATAGTTAGCCGTGGCTAATAGACTGTCAACCGCCTGACTCTCTCATGCTCGCTGTAAGTTGACAGTGTAGACTGTGCCGTTTCCTATCTAACACTGGAGGTTAAATACAGTGTTTTGTTTTACAAGATGCCAGGTGTCACGGTGAAAGACGTCAACCAGCAGGAGTTCGTCACTGCACTGGCTGCCTTCTTGAAGAAGTAAGCAGCTCGTGTACCCCCTAAAACGAAAATGTCATATAACCTTAAGTTGTAACTTTGGTCCATGGTTAAGTTTTGCTGCAGATGACCTGTAGGACAGTGGAATCTCAGTTCACAAACAGTCACCACATCCACGTGGAACACTTAGTTGTACTTTCTCTCACACAGCATAAATGTCATTTGCTCCATGCGTCACGTAATTCGGTTGCAGTATATTTGTGCCTAGTGCCCCATTGGGAATATTTCTTCAATTCGCCAACATTTCAGTTCTCAAGGAATGGTGGAGCAAATTAGACTCGTTGGTGTCACTCAACGGGAAATTAAACTCCTTCAACCCAACTCTGATGTATACTTTAAGTGTACAAGTTTGCAAAAAGAGGTTTGACTGTTGTGCCCCCACCAATGTAGTGCCACCAAATGGCAATGTATTGTGTTAAAGCTACAAGTGGTTTACCTTGGATTTTCTTTTTAGGTCAGGAAAGCTGAAGGTGCCTGACTGGGTGGACCTTGTCAAGCTGGGAAAACACAAGGAGTTGGCTCCCTGTGATGAGAACTGGTTCTACATCAGAGCCGGTAGGTGAAGTGCATCACGAGTATGTTAACTTGCTGTTCCTGGATGTGGAGGTTAAATTATTTAAATGTTTACAATTGGTTGGTGGTTGCATAGTTGGTTCCAAAGTACACTCATACGCTTGGGTAAAGGAAAAACGGACCTATCATGTACTAGGGTTGACCATCGTTTGAATTTCAGCGATTCCGGTTCTTCATTTCAATTCAGATTCTTTTAGGGGGCGGGGTCAAAAATATATGCATGGTTGAAATAATGGGTGTCCAAATTATGAACATCCATTTTCTTAGCATCCCACAGCATAGACTAATATGAACATGTGAATCGGGGTTCTTTATAACCAGTATCAATATCAAACCTATGAACTAAAAGGCAATGTGTGTAGAACTAACCCAATTGACTTAATATTCATTGTTTCAGCTAAAAGTTAAATATAGCGTTGTTAAGTTATTTCCAGCTGTTTTATCATGTTAAATGGTTTATATGTGCAAGTTTTAACTTGACTTAATGTTTTACGCTTGTAGTCTTTTATTTTGAAGGGTACGCACCGGAACTCAGCATTTTGGAACGAAAAGTAACTTCATACGACACCGGTGACTTTTGAAAACCAAAGTAAACCTAGACGGCAAGAAAGCGACTAATGAATGGAACCAAATGCTATAAAACGTTGATTTCTTTACCTACCCACCGATGAGGCACAAGATTTGTGATACTGTGAGATGTTTTGTCCCAATTCATTGTGATGTAAACTTACTAGTTTGATCTTTTGAAGTTTTAGCTCAATGTTATGATTTTTTATTTTTTTTTTCTGTCATTGGCTCTTAATGTTGGTTTGAAGACTTAAATAAATGCTAAAAACAGTCAGTGAAAAAGTGCAAGCCACCGTTTAACTTGTTAGCTGCCTCAATGTTTGCATCGACGTGTTTTATTGTTTCACTCACCCACTTTGACTTAACTGAAGTTCGGCGCGGTGTAGGCTGAGGCTCTGATCGGGAGGGAGCACGTCAGACTTCTACACAGCATGAAAGCCTCCTTTGCACAGTATAATCTTATTCCAAGTGTTGCACTGAGGCGACTGGTCATGTAGGCATCGAAACTAGGAACTGCAACTTATACATTTGAACGATTCCGGGCTAACCGTGGCGAATAAGCGACGCTTCCCTAAAAGTGATTGTAATTGGCTGTTTTAATAATTTAATGCATGAATATACCACAAACTACTTAAAAAATCTGTAGTGGCATTTCAAATGCAAACTTCTTCAAACCTTGATGTACTGTTAAAAAGTACAGTAAACAGGTGACTGCTAAGCGTGCGCATATACAATGTAAGGTATCTACGTACACATAAACAACTCGGTTGATAAAGAATTATTGTAGCGGAGCAGTCAGTGTAAAACAAGCATCTGACCGCACAGCAAAGCTTTGCAGTAACATCGATATAACTGACGCTCCTGGGGAGGCCGGTCTTGAAGGCACTGTCTGCTGCTTTGCGGGCTGCTGGGCCGACAGACTGACCACGTAAGTGGATGTTAACTCACGCTCCCTCCCACTCCCACAGAGGTTGATGCTACTCCCTCCAAATCTAGTGTTAAAAAAATAATAATTCCCACCAAATCCCGTTTAAAAAATAATAAATCCCCGCCCAATCCAAAATTTTGGAAAGAAAGAAAAAACACCACTCCCACAGAGTGATCAGAGTAAAATATTTTACAGAATCCCCTTTTCTTTTTACTCCCAGTCAGTCCTACTTTGTTTTTCTTCCTCAGCATAAAATATCCAGTATGTTTTAGTTTAACAAATGCTATATTGTCCCTTAAAGCAGTGTTTAGCTCGATGCTGAGGGAAAAATGTTCAAATCGACTAATAATTGCATTTGCAACCTGTTGAGTGCTGGTTAGCCAAAGAGAATCCAGAACAGAATTTCAGTTTTTTTACAATTTTGATTTCTCCGATGTCCTACTGAAATGTCTCAGACATTCTTTGGTCAAGAAATACAATACAATACAATGTTGACATTATGCTTTTAAGTCATGGCTTTTGTTACCATGAGAACCAGTGGTGGGCTACAGCAGTTTTGCTGTCTTAACAACTTTTCTAACCCGTGTGGTGATTTGTAAAAAAAAAATTAAAACAAAAGTGATGTGGAACAACTAGCAATTTTTTGGGGTGTTATTGGAGATTCCAAGATTCCGGCCTGGGTAGATTTTTACCTCTCTGCGTCCAGACTGTAAATGAATGGTGCACGTGCTAAGCAAACACTGGCTTATTCAACCATATGAAAGCTGAGACATGAAAAGGCACAAGCCAAAAATACTGTTTTCAGTATCCACACAGTGAAAATGGAGTTTTCCTTAAAATGTTCATGTGAGCAGAAGACCAAAAATAATTAAGAACATATCTTCAAAGTAGCTGTACCTTAAATTTTGTGACTATGACCTTATTGTGGTTGCATAGATCTGCTTTTACTAGAAATATCCAATTGCTCATGCTGTTCGTTTAAATAGCCTGTCTCATTGCATTTAAGTCTTCATTATAGATTCATCCGTGATATTCCCATGGCCCTGTCATGACCCTTTTTTCTTAACTCCCACTGTTGCTCAAATGATTTTTCTGTATCTTATGGGACTGTTTGCTTTGAATGTTAGTTTTGCCATTTCAACTAACTCATAAAGCCCAATGCTGTTACATGAGACAAACTGTTCAGTACTTCAGTGTTCAAAAGTATCTCATCTGCGTTCTTTTGGGTCCACACGCTGCCATTGTCTTAAAGGGGGAAAAAATGCTGTTGTTTTTAGTTTTCTTACTTTGCCTCTGCCCACATAGCCTCCACAGTTCGCCACCTGTACCTCCGTGGTAAAGCTGGTGTGGGGTCCATGACCAAGATCTATGGAGGCCGCAATAGGAACGGTGTGTCCCCCGCCCACTACAGCGTCGGATCCAAGAACGTGGCACGCAAAGTGCTGCAAGCCCTCGAGCTTCTCAAGATGATTGAGAAGGACCCCAATGGGTAAGTGTGTCAGTCTGTTGTAGCCACTGGGTCTTGTTTAGTTAGTTTTTTTTGTCTGTGTGTGGGTGGGGTGGGCATAATTGTCAGCTAATCTGTCTGTAGTTAAATGTCTTTGTTGAGCTTCATGTTTGCAATTGAGGTATGCCATTTTAGACTTCTTTTTTTTTTTTCTCCAGTGGTCGCAGACTTACTTCCCAGGGAACCAGAGACCTGGATAGAATTGCCGGCCAGGTGAGCAACCATTTTTTTCTTGGAGCCAAAAGAAAAGCATCCCAATGCTTTTGCTTTATTCGTTAGTGTCTGAATTGTTTCTCCCTGCTTTTGAGTCACCTTATACTACCAGCACAAATCAAGGAAACTGAACAAAACACCCATTAATCCTTGTTGTAGTTTGATAATGGCATTAAGTGGCTATAAACAGTAAAGGTTGCGACAAGGTTATTTTCTATAAGTGCTTCAAACGTTGTTCTGCAACATCTTCAGTTTGAGTCTTGTTTCTACTGGTGTCTGTGCGTCCCTCTTTAAGATACCACAAGTAGGATTGATTACCCATGCAGATATGTGCTATTATTGTGGACCAGAATCTCTTATCAGCCTCCTTGCCTTCTAAATATACCCTCACTTGAGTTTAGAAATGCGTCATACTCAATGAATCTCATTTTAGATTTGATGTAACTCTTTTATTAGAGCCCTTGTCCTTGGGCAAATGTTACCTGTCAGCCAAGTGAGTTGTCGCGCATCTAGCTTGCATTCCCCGAAACGGCTTACCCTTGGGTCTTGTCAAAAATCGGGAGGGGGAACACCAAGTGGTGCTGTAATATTCCAAGGGTAAAAGGGGTAAATATTGGGAGCGAATTTCATGCTTGGCGTGACGTCCGTATGGCGTGTTCTCCTTGTTTACCCATGCTAATGAGCAGTAAGCAGACGAGCACCACATGCGCACACCCTGCTCGCCGCTTAAATTGGCAGGAAACATGTTGCGGCCCCCCCATGAACCACTCCCCATGTGTATTGTACTCTGCGTTGCCTTTTTACTTTTCTGTCAGCACACTAGACGCTGCGTTTGGCAGCAAGTACTCAAGCTCCCATGGCATTGTTTTCAGACATTCCTTGTTTGTAATGCACTTTTGCGCTCGGTCATCAAGTGAGATAAATGTATAATAGAAAATAAGAGTTGGGAGGCTTAATTTGATCAGTTGAATAAAGCCGTTAAGGCACTTCCCGCAGCAAGTCAATGGATTTTAATTTGCAGGCGAGACATTTAACATGCACAACCACCACCTCCTGCTGTAGGCGTCATCTTGCAAAGATTTTTGATGCTTTGGTTTCTCTTCCCAACAGGTTGCAGCAGCAAACAAGAAAACTGTTTAAATAAATCTTTTGGAGAAATTAAATGTTGTCGTCTGCCTTTGTTTTCCCCGTGTGAGAATCCAACAAACGCAATGCTATTTTTAAACTGTTGTTGCCTCAACATCTTGCTTTATCTGGTTTGTCATTTGCAACTTGACCAGCGGTTCTGCTTAGTTGGTGGTTATGTCATGGAACATGATGCAAATGATCAAAACCAACTTGGATTCTAGTGTTCCCTAATTAAACAAGTTGTGTACACTTTCTAATTAGTTTTGGAGGGTCACGAGTAGCTGTCAGTGATCAAACTGGCAACGTCTTCCTGAACAAATCCATCTGGCCATTATTTTAACACTATTGATCTGTCTTGTACTTTGCAACATGACTGCCACCTGTAGAACAAATAACCTACTGCAGCGGTTACCTTTACTGTGGTGGGGGCTTAGAGCATCATTGACCCAAATTATTATTTATTTATTTTTTAACTTTACAGTGAATTGCAATCTTGCCATTGGCAAAGTTTCAATGAAGTGAATATTCTGCGCTTATCCCAGTAAGGCTTCATCTGTGTGTGATTAAGAATGGAAAAAGCATACATTTCCTATTGCTTAACACAATGATTCTCAGTGTGGTATGGGGGGGAGAAATAAATTTCAAAGTTAAGGATAGTGGTTTAAACCTTTTAGCACAGTACATTTCAGTTGTAAGTACAATACATTTGCATCAAACTTTCCAGAACTTAAAGTATTTAGGCATTTGCATTTCACTCGTGCTATTCATTTTGTCGCTCATTTCTTAATTTATTTCCCCCAAAATTATTTTTGAGGGCAGCGTTGATGTTCGAACTGCATTGTTAGTGATTTACAATAGTATTGCATATACTTTTTATGAATAAAACCACTGCCTCGTTTAAAAAAATATATATAATCACTTAGGCCTACGATACTAGTGTTTTGTTAGCCACTGTGGTACTTGGAAACTTTTTTTTTTTTTTTTTCTTCCCGGGGTGCTGCTTGGTTTAAAAAGTAACAACCACTGGCCGTTACCGTTAGTCCATTGTAGTCTCACACATGAAAAGCCGGTGCTTCAAAATGCCCTGCAGGGGGCGCCAAATGACAGAATATCGTTCGAAATGACTTGGAATCTTTCCATCCATTGGAAAGCAATTCTAAAACCCTTTATTTAAAGTAGTTTAATTTTTATTGCAATCTCAGTACTTTAATGCAAATGTTCGCGCTATCTCCTGGCATCCTCCAACACCACACACTGTGGTTCTATTGTTTGTGCTTTGGGGATGTTCCAGAGAAAGGAAATGTTTAGCTCTAATTGGCTGTAAAAGATATAGATATTGTGCTCATCTTAGATTTAATAATCAATGATTTTCACCCCTCTGAACAAACAGCAACAGTGATGGTGTAAGCGTGTCTCCTTTGACATTATCCAATTTGGTTAGCGTTGCGGGTGTACTTATAGGATAGTTGGTGCACATTTTGACTCGCTCCTGTGGTTTAAATATGAGAGATGATTCTTTTCTCTTTTTTTTTTAACCATCGAACACTCAACCATTTTCCACCCATCTTACCTGTAAACAACCTCTCTTGGGCCTTGACCCCTGTCTGTCCACCCACTTCCTCTTATTTAGTGGGGACCAGCTGTTTTGTTATATCTGAACCCATCTCCTCAAAGCCATCCTTTTGCCCTCACCCTGTAATTTACCAGCAAGAACGATAAACGTCCTTGAGTGTTGAAGAGAAATGTGTGCCGCCACTCAAGGTGTTAGTTTGGTTGTGCTTGTCTGTGCAGGCTTCACAAGAACAAGTTCCACTTTTAAAAGCGCAAAGGCACGTCGGTGTGTTTTGCTTGTGCCGTTTTTATTCTCGGCTTAAACAAGTTGCGAATGGAATGGATGCAGACCTGCCTCGCACCTCCTCCAGGCTGGAAACGGGAGATAGCAAAGAAATGCCTCCACTGCTCAAGTCGCTTGAAAATAGAACTCCTATCAGGGGAGCTCCTACACCTACACACACTTTTCATCAACCCACAGCTTCATGCCCTGTGGCATATCATCCATTTGGGACGAGGTGTACCTTTCCAAAGTTTTCCCAGCCTTCCCCATTTCAAACTGCTTCCCCTGAATCCAGAATCGGAATAACAGATAGTTTCCCTTGCCACAGAGCACGCTCTGCATATCAATTGTTTCCCAACCAAACATTTATGCAGTTGAAAGGCAAAGGCTTAAATCAGTGGTTAAACTAACAGATGTGTCGCCACTCGCCATCTGTGTCGGTGCCAATGCGCTGATAAAAATAAATAAATACACATATTAGGGTTAACATGACTGTGGTATTGCTGAAATGAAAATATCTTCTTTTACAGTTCTGCATTTTTATGGCAATTTAACAAAGAGGCATCTGCAAAAGTGATTCCGATAAGAGGCCAGTATAGATAAAGATGCGACAATCAAATTTCAGATGAGCTTGATGATGATGAAGGCAGCCAGTTACTTTGTAACACTTTGTGTCGGAAGAAAGTGGCAGCCCTTTTGGTGTTGAAGAAAGGTTGTGAAGTTCCATATTGGTTCTGTGAGAATGTATTGTAATCCATGTCTTGAAATCCTCTTAAATTGATTCAAAGACTGTTTGCCTATCTGGCAAGTGATAGTTTTACATGGTTATAATGCAGTTGTTAGCATTTTCTCCCCAGTGAGGTGAATGGACCATCGCCAGAGCCATATTGTCTTGAGAAAATGGATATTAGCAGTGGCGGTTTCTGGCATGTGCATTATGTGGGGCCGCAAAGGGCAGCATTGCTAGGGGGGATGAAAAGCAGCCCTGAAGCAATTAAAAAAAATAAAAAAAATTGCTTCATAAAATGTTTTTCTATTGAATAATGGCCTTTCCCTCGTTGGCATTTGTGTGGGGAATTTGCGCCCCCTGCTGGATTCACTCGAGATGCTGGGTCGGGAGCAGAAATAGATTAATAGATATCATACAATCATAGATGACTTTTTATCAAGGCCAGAAGGGAACAAAGCCAAAATATTGCAGTAAAGTTCCCTTTGTTTTTTTGTGCAATGCAAGATTTGTGTTATTTCAAATTCACTGTTTCCTTAATTCAAATTAATCCTTGCATGTTTATATTTGTGTATTGGTGGTGGGGTGGGTTTTGCCAAGGGGTGAGGGGGGGCTCTAACAGGGATTCAAGCTAGGACTGCCTTGGTTATTGGGTATGATACAAAATATATATTATCTGGATTCTTTAGTTGGTTTGCCTACAGTTAATTACAGAGCAACTTTTTGGTATGAACCTTTGCTGACATTCATAATTCAGGGAGGCAAAAAATATTAAAATTACATAAAGTATTTAGAGGTACTGTATTTTGTACAGTGTCTAGTAGTCTGTGTAATCCTTAGTCTAATTTGGCCATAGCACACTTGTAATTGTGTACATTTTCCCTTTAGTTATGTAGCTCATAATGAATTGCAGTTGATTTACATTATCCATCCATCCATCCATTTTCTTCCGCTTATCCGATGTTGGGTCGCGGAGGCAGTAGCTTTAGCAGGGATGCCCAGACTTCCCTCTCCCCAGCCACTTCATCCAGCTCTTCCGGGGGGGATCCCGAGGCGTTCCCAGGCCAGCCGAAGGATGTAGTCTCCAGCGTGTCCTGGGTCGTCCCCGTGGTCTCCTCCCGGTGGGACGTGCCCGGAACACCTCACCAGGGAGGCGTTCGGGAGGCATCCAAATCAGATGCCCCAGCCACATCATCTGGCTCCTCTCGATGTGGAGGAGCAGCGGCTCTACTCTGAGATCCTCCCGGATGACCGAGCTTCACCACCTTATCTCTAAAGGAGAGCCCGGACACCCTGCGGAGGAAACTCATTTCGGCCGCTTGTATCCGGGATCTTGTTGTCTATGTCACGACCCACAGCTCGTGACCATAGGTGAGGGTAGCAACGTAGATCGACCTCTAAATCGAGAACTTCGCCTTTCAGTTTAGCTCCTTCTTTACCACAACGGATCGATACAAAGTCCGCATCACTGCAGACGCTGCAACCATCCGCCTGTCGATCTCCCGTTCCATTCTTCCCTCACTCGTGAACAAGACCCCAATATACTTGAACTCCTCCACTTGGGTCAGGATCTTATCCCCGACCTGGAGAGGGTACGCCACCCTTTTCCGACTAAGGACCATGGTCTCAGATTTGGAGGTGCTGATTCTCATCGCAGCCGCTTCACACTCAGCTGCGAACTGCTCCAGTGAGAGTTGGAGGTCACGGCTTGATGAAGCCAACAGAACCACATCATCTGCAAAAAGCAGAGATGCAATACTAATTTACATTACAATATTTCAATTATTGCACAATTTCTGTGTCGGATACTATTGTTATCAAAATCTTGGTTCCGGATGGAATGGTATCGTAAATTACTCGGACAAAATTACCTTTGTATGTTACCATTTGTTAAAAACTACCAACAGGATATTCCTGAAATAATTTTGAGGGGCGTGGCATGTACCAAAGGAGCAAGCATTACAATTTGGTGAAAATCTTCTCTGTTGCAAAAGCTGCTTTTCTTTTAGTTGGTCACCACCCACTGGGTTTAAATACATTTTACTGCAATCTAGCTGTCTGGAGTGGAAAACTTGACTAATTCAAATTCACAACTGTTTCGTTAACAGCACATCTACAGTTTTACATTAGCAACTCAACTAAAGTACTGAATCTAATGCTATCTGGCTTTATCTTTTGACCTTGGTGGAGGTCCATCAAGCTTGTTTTTGATTATGTTAAAAGAAACATATTGTTCTTGTAGAACTGCGGGATATGTAGAAGAATGTACACTATTTACAGTGTCTGTTGCCTCTCTTCTGTCCGTTTTCTCTAATCCTTCATCCTGCGTTTGGCCTGGAAGCAGGTGGTGTCGACATGGAACATGCGGCTTGCGTTGGCCTGGCACCACAGTGTGCTGCAGAACTGCCACACAGCAGGTGTGGGTGTGTGTGTGGGGGGGGAGGGGGCAATATTAACCATGTGTCAGTGACTTTAAGGCTTTATGTGCGTGTGTCTCCCTTGATTCCAAATCCCCTCCACCTGTCAAGAGGAGGAGGGTGACAGGGCACAAAACAGATGCTGTCCTCAACCATACTACACATTGTGTATATGTGTGTGTATTTACGCACAAATGGCATTATTTCTACGGTGTGGCACGCACATGCCCGCTCAGATCAGGGCTTTCAAGTCGTTCCGACTTTGATGCGGCGGCCTGAACCTTTTTTTGAACGCGCAACAAAAGGGGTGACAAAGACATTTGTTCATTATTGTGATGGTGGAGGTGGTTGACAGAAAGTGATTTCATATTCAATTTCCAGCATTGTTCCTTGATACTTTTTCCGTGCGTAATGATGGACATCTCCACCGAATTTTGGTTCGATAAGTGAAACAAGTGTCAAGGGTAACTTGTCGCCGCAAGTCAGTGGATGAGGTGCAAATTTCGACTAACTTTCCAGGGCGGCCTACTGAATTTTCGAATTGAAGTTTTACAGGGTTGTGTTCAGGTCAAATAAATCACCATTTGAGAACTTTTCCCATACTCAAAATCTCAAAAAAGATACATCTGCCTGGGTCGCAGGCGTGACTTGCAAAACGAGTAAAATAGAAAATGGAATTGAGCAAAAAATTAAACACCTCACAGAAGAATATGCAATTAATCCGACAGATACGCTGAGAAACCAACTTCAAAAGGCTAAACATCAATTAGACATTATCTTATCAAAAAGAACCGAACAGTTAAGATACACTTACTTTGACTACAATAATAAATCGTGATAATTTCTTGCGAACCAACTTCAGTGCAATAAAGAAAAGTAATTAATTACAGCCATTCAAGATTCAAATGGCAACTGTACACAGTCACCGCTAGAAATAAATGAAATATTTTACAATTATTATAGCAGCTTATACGCATCTTCAAACAACCCAGACCAAAAAGAAATTTAAACTTTTATTAACGATCTAAACATTCCTCAATTAAATACAGCCTTAATGTTTCTTTAACCATCACAGAATTATATAATGCATCAAAAAATATGCAATCGGGATGAGTGCCTGGCCCGGACGGAATCTGTGTTGAATTCATTAAACATTTCTGGCCAATGCTCGCGCCTCTATTTTTCAGAACAGTCAAGGAGATAAACGATAAGGGTCAAATAAGTACCCATATGAACACAGCTTCAATTTAATTATTAATAAAGTCAGGCAAAGACCCCACTCTCCCGGCAAATTATCGGCCCTTATCACTGATTAATGTAGATATCAAGATTATCTCCCGTCGATAATTCACTATGACCAGACAGGCTTCATTAAAGGTAGAAGTTCCACAAATAATGTCGGACGTCTGTTAAATTTAATAAGCAGGTCACAGCAGAGGACCAGCGGCTCTACTCTGAGCCCCTCCCGGATGACCAAGCTTCTCACCCTATCTCTAAGGGAGAGCCCTGACACCCTGCAGAGGAAACTCATTTCGGCCACTTGTATCCGGGATCTTGTTCTCTCTGTCACGACCCACAGCTCGTGACCATAGGTGAGGGTAGGAATGTAGATCGACCTCTAAATCGAGAACTTCGCCTTTCAGCTTAGCTCCTGCTTCACCACAACGGACAGATACAAAGTCTGCATCACTGCAGGCGCTGCACTGATCCCCACTGTACAGAGTGTTGATGGTGCACTGCTTCCCCCTCCTGAGACGCCGGCTGATGGACCACAATTTCCTCAAAGCCGTCCGGAAGTCGTTCTCCATGGCCTCACCAAACTCCTCCCACGCCCGAGTTTTTGCCTCAGCGACCACCAAAGCTGCATTCCGCTTGGGCACCCAGTAACCACCAGCTGCCTCAGGACTCCCACAGGCCAAAAAGGCCCGATAGGACTCCTTCAGCTTGATGGCATCCCTCACCGTTGGTGTTCACTAACGGGTTCGGGGATTGCTACCACCACCTTACGGCCAAAGCTCTGGTCGGCCGCCTCAGCAATGGAGGCACGGAACATGGTCCACTTGGACTCAATGTCCCCTGCCTCCCCCGGGAGGTGGGTAAAGTTCTGCCGGAGGTGGGAGTTGAAACTCCTTCTGAGAGGAGATTCTGCCAGACGTTCCCAGCAGACCCTCACAATACATTTGGGCCTGCCAGGCCGGACCGGCATCTTCCCCCACCATCGGAGCCAACTCACACCAGGTGGTGATCAGTTGACAGCTCCACCCCTCTCTTCACCAAGTGTCCAAGACATGCGGCCGCAAGTTCGATGACGCCACCACAAAGTCGATCATCGAACTGCGACCTAGTGTGTCCTGGTGCCAAGTGCACGTATGGACACCTTTACCCTTGAACATGGTGTTCGTTATGGGCAATCCGTGATGAGCACAGAAGTCCAATAACAAAACATCACTCTGGTTCTGATCGTGGGGGGCCGTTCCTCCCAGTCACGCACTTCCAGGTCTCGCTGTCATTGCCCATGTGAGCATTGAAGTCCCCCAGCTGGAGCGCTCTCCAGCACCCCCTCCAAGGACTCCAAAAAGGGTGGGTACTCTGAACTGCTGTTTGGTGCATATGCACAAACAACAGCCAGGACCCATCCCCCCACCCGAAGGCGGAGGGAGGCTACCCTCTCGTCCTCCGGGGTGAACCCCAACGTACAGGCGCCAAGCAGGGGGGCAATAAGAATACCCACACCTGCTCGGAGCATCTCACCGTGGGCAACTCCAGAGTGGAAGAGAGTCCAACCCCTCTCAAGAGGACTGGTACCAGAGCCCAAGCCATGTGTGGAGGCAAGCCCGACTATAACTAGTCTGAACCTCTCGACCTCACACACCAGCTCGTGCTCCTTCCCTGCCAGAGAGGTGACATTCCACGTCCCAAGAGCCAGCTTTTGTAGCTGGGGATCGGCTCTCCAAGGTCCCCGCCTCCGGCCACCGCCCAGCTCACATTGCACCTGACCCCTATGGCCCCTCCCACAGTTGGTGAGCCCATGGGAATGGGGACCCACGTCACCCTTTTCGGGCTGTGCCCACCCGAGCCCCAGGCCCGGCCACCAGGCGCTCTCCTTCGAGCCCCACCTACAGGCCTGGCTCCAGAGGGGGGCCTCGGTGACCCGCGTCCTGGGAAGGGAAAACGTCTTCCTGAATTATTTTATCTTCATAGGAGTTTTTGGAGCTGTACTTTGTCTGGTCCCTCACCTAGGACCTGTTTGCCATGGGTGACCCTGCCAGAGGCATAAAGCCCCAGACAACTTATCTCCTAGAATCATTGGGACACACAAACCCCTCCACCACGATAAGGTGACAGCTCAAGGAGGGGATAATCCATATTTTTAAATGAATAATATCCCTTCTTTTTAGCACATGGGAACAACATGGAATTGACCACCTCCGACAACTATTTAACGATGTTTTTAGGACACGTGATGAACTGTTCCAAAAATTCCAAATAACAGGTGGATATTCTTCAATACAATTCTTCTACCAACACTCCAGAGTACCCTCGAATTGCTGCAGTTTGTCAAACAAATAGTGAAGCTTCTTCCGCAAAGTAAACAAAATCTCTCAAAAGTTTATAAACTAATTTCATGCACTAAATCAATGCACTTACCAATCACTAAATGGGAAGAATACGTTTCCATGTCCGCTGACCGTAACTACTGGATACAGATATGTAACAATACGTTTAGAATGACAAAAAGCACAAATTTACTGCTTGTACAATATAAAGTGCTCCATAGAACACACTTTACTCAGTACACTATGCATAAAACAGGCTTCTGTCCATCTGATATATGCGTGCAATGCACCAAAAATACCCCAGACACCTATGTTCATGCTATATGGGAATGCACACCAGTTGAATGCTTTTGGTCTTCGGTTAAACTCTCTTATATTTTAAATTTCAGGATTCCACTTTCCCCAATATTGTGCATACTTGGCAACTTAAGCATATTCAACCTCCCTAATAAATATTCACAATCATTACTCGTCGCGTTAGCTACCGCTAAGAAAACAATTCTATTAAACTGGAAAAACAAACAATCTATTAACATCAATCACTGGCTAAATCTCATCATAGAATATATTGCGTTCGAAAAAATATCAGCAGATTGAAAAAATCAATTTCATATATACGTAGCTAGCTGGTCACCCTTCCTCAACATGTTAAATCTAGGCTCTTGATTGCTTTGCCTGGGTAGTGTGCCATCTGACAATGAGTAAACTTCAGACTTCTGTATTCTTTGTTGTCGAGGTTGTTGTTGTTTTATTATTATATTTTTCATTCTCTTTCTGGGTTCACCTCCCACACTCCTGCATGATTCTTCTCCTATCCTTGTCCTGTCCTATGTTGTCCTGTCCTTCCCTCACGAGGTGTAGCACTACTGCCCCATACAACATCTAATGTTTCATTGTTCTAGATATGTAATGATTTACTTTTCTCATCTTGTTTACAATTAGTGCTTTGTTTCTAGAAACTTTGTTCTGTTCGACTGATCGACTCTGATTCTCAATAAATATCAATAATAATTCTAAGAGACCACAGCGGCAGCTTAAAAACTCCACTGTGACACCATAAAACTGTTCCGGCATAAAAGGGAAACAGATCCTCCATTCTGCTTGACCTAACAGCCGAACAGGACAAAAAGAAAAACCCTAAAACCTGGTCAAATAAAAAAAAAAATTCAGCTCCCGATGGCAGAGTAACTAACTGTAAGTTTGTTAGTCATTTGTATCATGAGTTGACCCTTAAAAAAATCTCAAGAACCCATGCATGAAAAGACAGGAAGTCTGCCATTTTGTTTGAAGAGGCAATTTTAGGTCCATTTAGACAATTTCCAGGTTTCCTTCGAAAACCAACCTTTGTCCAATAGGCAGTGTATCTAATATAGCGCATATCATCCCTGGGTTCACATCAGTCATTACCCGAGCATCCCCGGCCATACAGTAGAAATTAGATGGGCTTCATGCATGAATTAGCGAGTTAAGTTGTGAAGCGATTCTGTGCTCGACTATTGGCACTCACAAATGATGATGGACTTTTGCAAGATCCTCACACTTTCCACTCTTTATCCAGCAAATCAACTTAAATCTTTCCACCTTTGCATTGTACTCTGTGTGCCCACTTTTCTGCGTCTTCGTACCAGTATTACCCTTGTTCATTCTTCAGCCTTTGCAACCATTACACCCTTTATCCCATCTGCAAGACTGTGCAGCTCATCAAAACTAAAAGCCCTCGGCTCTCTTTCCCTCTGCTGCAAAGCTTCCATGTCATCAATAAAACATCATAGCCAAGTTCAGTTGTTTTATCCTGACTGCCGTTTTTTTTTTTTCGTGTTATCAAGAGATTCACATCAATGTAGCATGACACTTTGGCTGAATTTGTAGAAAATGACCATGATCAGCAAAATGTGCTTAAATGAATGTGGAGATTTAGAGCGGTCTTTTGATGACTGACCATAAGCCCCACATTGAGATCTGGGAATACTGTGACATCGTTTACATGAACTGACAGGTTGCAAAGAGTTTAAAATGTAAGACTACAAGTAAAGAACCTTTTAATTAATTATGATTTTGATGATTTTATATTTTTTCTGAAAGCAAGGTTTTCAAAATCAAATAATCTTTGAGCCATTTGACTATACAGCAGAGCACAATCCATTCATGGTTGCTCGTCAACCTCCATTTTGTCTGCTTTCCCATAGAAAATAATAAACAGAAATACTGGTACTCTGTCAGCTCAAACACTCATCACTATTATAAAACACTTATTAACTGTACAGGCCATGTTTAAGTAAATAAGAAGTTACCGCTGTAAAATTTAACAAAACACTTGAAAACAATTGATGTGGCAGCACTGGATTCTTACGTAATTGTTAAGAAAAAGCAAAACACAGTCAGAAGTGAACTGAAGTCTTGTGATGTATGCTGAGGTCTATCATGATATTTTGCAGAACAACTTTCATATTTTGTCGAGCTTGTGAATGACTGCCCATTGCTAGAGCTCTACAAGATTTCATATCCTTTGAGGAATCCATTATTCTAATGTTCAAAAATGAAGTTTCACCCGGGGTTGTTTTAAATGTAGCCTTGGTGTTTATATTGTACCCTTATTGCTTAAAGTGAACATCGAAGCTCTATTGATTGAATCAAAGGCCTTCTGGATGTCAACAACAGATAGTACACTTCTTATTCATCCTATTAATTTCCTCTATGATGCAGTTCAGAGATACCGGTAGTATTTGCTGATTAAGCACTTCTGAAGCCATTTTGGTTGTGAGCAATTGGGGGTCCACTGCTGGCACAAGGTTATAAATTTGAGCAGAAATTGGCATGAGAGAGATTCCTCCATAATTTTGAGGGAGAGTCTCATTTCTTGGTATGATACCAGATTGCTGCCACATTAATGGCAGCAATAAAATTTGAAAGAAAAACAAACAAACTAAAATGTCTTTACTTTCCAGGTTTCGAGACACTTCAAGCTCTTCTGGCCTGGGTTGGGAGTCTTCATTCACAGCATCAGCCTGTGAGTGTACAGTTAAGCTTCAGTGTGATTATCTTGTGACCTCCTAACATGCTTCTTAATTGCGTTTAGCTACCGTTGGTAAGGGGGGAGGGGTGCACTAGATTCAACGTTTTTCTCCCTTGCAATGTATTCTATTTGCTGCAGGGAACATGTGGGTACCTGACCCAGTTGTGGTGCTCATTGACTCACTCACTGCAGCTCACTATTGTGTTTTATTCAAACAACCATCTAGCACAAAACTTGCCTTTTTTTGCAAGTGCTTGTATCTTGGTGAAAATTTACATTTGTACATATCTGGGTTCTTTAGACCTCTTATGTGAGTGTACTCATGATAGACATTCATACCACATTTAGTGTCACCAGTGGGGGTTTCTGGTACGTGCAATATGTGCGGCCATACGGGGCGGCATGTCTGGGGGCAGCAACACCCCCCAACAAAAAAAAAGGTACCTGAAATGGTTTTCCATGGGCATCATGAACTGTAAATCATTGGCGTCTGTATGGGGAGTTTGCACCGCCTCACCTGGACATTGTCAGGGATTTTCAAGGATTTTGCTTATAAATCATTAAATGGGAGGTTATCGATGTCAAGGAAGTATGACATCTTCTCTGAATGCCAAAGGGAGGGTTTCGCACAGGGTGCCATTCAGGCTAGGGTGGATATTTTTTTTTTACAATTCAGGGTAATACTACCAAGACAATTTTTTTGTAAGTCACGTCTACAACGCTATCAAATGTAAATTTTAACCATAATCATACCTACATAGTTGGATGACTTTTGACTATGGGAAAGCCCTCAAAATGATTTATTTGGCCAAAACATGGCCGCCCTTATTCAGTAGCACCCCAGGGTCAGCAATAAACATGTAATACGGTGGCCATGTCCATCATAGCAGGACTTACCAAAAAGTCTCGTCTACCTGTCAGTTTTCAACAGCCCATTCAAATTTTGAGGGACTTGTACTCTGCCAAAATGAGAACCCGTTTGATTTTTAGCTGTAGTTGTAGACTATAGGTGGCCAAGCGAGCTGGAGGAAAAATGCATTTGGGATTTTTCTTTTCAACCTTTTTTTGTCTGGACATAAGCAGGAACCCGGTGTTATTGTCATGCAGGACTGTACCACACATAATTTCATACCGATCTTGAAAACAGGTACAGTATTTCAGGTACCGTATTTTCACGACCATAGGGTGCACCGTATTAAAAGGCGCAGTGTCAGTTACCGGGTCTATTTCTGTATTTAACACATACATAAGGCGCACCGTATTATTGGGCGCAGGCATGGTAAAACATACGCTACCTTAAAACATACGGTAGCCTGCATGCACGTGAAAACAATGTTTTTAAAAAGGCAGTGGGAGCAAAACTGAGGTCGGTTGTACTTTATTGAAGTATTTAACAATGTACTCACGTTATTTTTTTGATCAATCCTCATCCAACAAACACGCCGGGTTCCCTCTCGTCATTGTCGGAGTCAGTCTCGTTGCCGGGGGGCTGTACAGCAATGATGCCAGCTTTCGCGAAAGCTCGGACAACAGTCAAAGCAGATACATTTAGCCCAAGCATCCACAATCCATTGACATATGGTGACGTAACTCGCCCGGCGTTGCCTCCCAGTCTTAGTTGCACTTGGTTTTTCACAGCGGCTGTGAGATGGGCACGCATGGAGTCACAGATCAACAGGGACGGTGACGCGTGGAAAAAAAACATCCGGTCTCATTACGTACACCTCACCCAGCCACTCTCTCATTTTCTCCTCGTCCATCCAGCCCTTTTGATTGGCCTTAACGATGACTTTGGCTGGAAACGTTTCTTTCGGCAGCGTCTTCCTCTTAAAAATCACCATAGATGGCAGTTTCTGTTCATTACCATGGCAACCAAGCACAACAGTAAAAGCCGACTTCTCGTACCCCGTTGTGCGTACCGCTACCGTGGTGGTCCCCTTCTTCTCTACTGTGTGGTTCACCGGGATGTCGAAGGTGAGCGGCACCTCGTCCATGTTGGTGATGTGGTTGGGCTGGATGTATTTGTCGGCAATCTTTTTACTGCAGTAGGAGCGGAAGACGGCCAGCTTTTCCTTGTAATCCGCCGGACGTTGCTGCGCCACGGTAGTCCTTGCCCGGATGGATAGATGGCGCCGTTTAATAAAACTAAAGCACCAAGACGGACCTCCTTGAAAATGTTTGATTTTCATTTCTTCTGCAAACGTTATTGCCATCAGTCAAATGGTGACTATAGAGACGCTTCTCCCGGCTGTCCTTTGATCATTAATCCATTGCTCGAGTTGGTCTTCCAACTCGGGCCACCTCGCCATGTTTACGCGGAAACTCAGCTTTGTCTTCTTGACTTGGCGAAGCTCATTTTCCTGCTTCCTCCACTTGCGAACCATGGATTTGTTGATCTTGAATTCTCTCGCGGCTGCTCGATTCCCATACTTCCTCCGGCTTGCAGTTTAAACTGTGCTTCTTAAGCGTGTCTCTTCGTAGGTGCCATTTTCAGGAGTCCTTAGCCAAACCGATGTTGTTTTGCACAATGCACACCCCGGCGCTATGTACCTACTGGGAGCGTGCCTTTAGCGTCCTCCTTCACACGCACCCTTCCCCCTTTACGTCCGCATGCTCTACTCAGTCTGGTCCGCTTTTCCTCTACATAAGCAGCGTGTCGGCAGGAAATGCTCCCAGTCAGTCAAGCGGAGCGCTCATCAAAGTTACACATAAGGTGCGCCGCATTATAAGGCGCCCCGTCCATTTTGGAGAAAATGTAAGACTTTTAAGTGCGACTTATGGTCGTGAAAATACCGTATTTAAACGTTTGCCCCTTCAAGAACCCAATGAGTTCCTCAATGTCTTAAGTTTTCACACTTCTAGTCTAGTATTTTTCCCTTTTATATTCATTCAAACAGGTGACCTTGGACTTTTTCAATGGGCTTTTGTATGTATAGAGATATGCTATCTGTTATCGTTCACTGTTTCAATGGGTTACTGTTTGTGCGTGTCAAAGAGAAAGCAAAGCTGGACAGCAGCCGTGTTTCTGTGGGGGTTAAAACGGTGGACATTTCCTGTTGGCGCCTATCTGCAAGCACAATGAGACAGAGGTGAGGCTGTGTTGGGGAAATCTAATTAAGGACCACTGTTTTCAAAGCTTCCTGCTTCAAAACAGACATCAACATCGCGTCTCTCCTCGGTCGGCTCATTTAAAGAATAAACAGGATGTGCTTTCAAATGCATGTCTCTCAGATGTTGGGTTTTACTGTCTATTTTGATGTTGTCAAGACCACCATATGATGGGAAAACAACGACTACTGATTCCATAAAGGTGTCTTTGGGTGCTCGACTCGGCACATAAAACCACCTCACCTGGGGGAAAAAAAACAACCACAGAAGGTGTAAATTACGAGGTGTCAATTGTTTTTTGCACACTCGCAGGCACACCCCTGCGGCCTTCCAAAAGAGTAAACCTCAAACTGATAACATTTAGTGTTATAGTAACACTCCATTACGATCAAGGTGCTTTTCTGGGTTAAGAAGGTAACGGGTCAGCGTGGGGATGCGACCTCAGAGTGTGCTACAAATGATTGACACGTTGCAAGACACGACTTCTGTCTCTGATTGGTTGTTTTTTCCTCGGGCGAGGTGATTTCTTGTATATCAAATTAAAGGCCAGAGATGGCTGATTTTATAAAAAAAAAATTCCCACAGATCATCTTTACCATGTTCTACTGTAAAGTCATGATGATTGTTTTAACAAATATGACAAACAGGTGTTGTTTTAAATTGCAAAAAATCCCCTTTAATGACTAGACTTCCAACTTTTGGCGAGCAAGAGCAAGAACACTAGTGATATTGAATCTTTTGTATCATACACCAGACAGGAAAAGTCACATTGGTGCACATATTTTTAGAGCTCTTATAATTGCAACTTTGAAGGCTTTCAGCACAAGCAGACGATAGTGTGGTTTCAACAACATAGTTTTCTAGTTGATGCCGTTTCTGTTTATTGCCTGCATGGGACATGTTTGATCAACCACTTTGGAGTGGGTAGACCAATTGCCTTGAAGAAAATGTTCTGTCCCTTCACAGGAATAATTCTCGTGAGGCCTGTTTTAGCAAGCTGTGGCTGAGGTTTGGTTCGCTCCATCAGATAGCATTACACTCTGGCCTCAGGGCCCGGTAGATGCACATGGATGCGCTTGTGTGGTTTCCAGATAGAGAAATTGGTCTCCCTGTCTCTCTCTGTCTCCTTTTCTCTTCTCATTATTTCATATTTCTCATTTTCCGTTGTACAGATTTTGTTCAACCTCTGCCTCCCGCCCTTGTGGTTCGCAGCTGTCTGCCGCAGCTGAAGGGTCAACAGCCACCCATCTCCACGCGCACATCTCATGAATAGAAATGTCTCATACTGCCAGACAAAATGGACTGCAAAAGTGAAGTTCATTTCAATATTTTGATTGCCTTGTATTCAGATCTGACCTAGAGTATATGTTCCCCCCCATCTTTGCAATGGCAACTATGCAGGGTATCCATCTTGAATTAGATTTCCCATCATTATTTTCCCAAATATACTTAAGTTCACTGTTCAAAAGGTCTTTAATCAAATGACACACAGCTTAAAGTGGATATAAAGTCTACAAACCCCTGTTCAAATGCCAGGTTTTTGTGATATAAAAATGGGAGCTATACAACTCAATTGAATCTTTAAAAAACAAAAATGAAATCAATTTAAATAAAATGTATGTCTTCTTAAAAAAATCTTTTCGAGAGGGAAAGTTAAAGAAAACAGAAATACTGTAGTTGAACAAGTATATATACCTCTCTTACAAATGGAATGTGGCTAGATTCAGAATTAACTAATTACATTCAAACTTGCTAAATGGGATTTAGCAACTGCCTGCCACAATTTAAAGTGCTTCCGATTAACCCCAAATTAAGTTCAGATGTTCCAGTAGGCTTTTCCTGCCATGAGTTTTGCTTTCTAGCAGAAGCCTGAAAGTTTTGCGCTGATGCTGATTTGATTATTTAGACTATACACATAATTCCTTGCCCCTTGTCTAAGGCTCCATTTCCAACTGAAGAACAGCCCCAAAGCATGATTCTGCCACCACCATGCTTCACTGTGGGTATGGTGTTCTTTTGGCGACGAGCGGTATTGTTAGCACCATGCATACCTTTTAGAATGAGGGCCAAAAGGTTCAGCTTTGGCTTCATTGGACTATCACGCATTTTCTGGCGTGTGTGGGAAATTTTGTTACGGTACGTACAGTGCTGTGAAAAAGTATTGTCCCCTCTTCTCAAATTGTTATATTTTTGCATAGTTTCCCCCACTTTAATGTTTAAGATGATCAAAAAAAGTTTGAATATCAGACAAAATAACACAAGTGGACTTAAAATGCTGTTTTTAAACAGTGATTTCATTTATTAAGGAACAAAAATTCAAAAGTTACCTGGCCCTGTGTGAAAAGTAATGGCCCCCAAAACCTAATGACTGGTTGGGCCATCCTCTGCAGCAACAGCATTTTCTATAGCTGCCAATGAGTCTTTCACATCTCTGTAGAGATATTTTGGCCCACTCATCCTTGCATAATTGTTTGAATTAAGCCAAAATTCAGGTTTTCTTTTAGCATGAACGGCCTTTTTAAGGTCATGCCACTGCATTTCAATCTGATTGAAGTCCGGAGTTTGACGAAGTCAGTCCTAAACCTTCCTTTTGTTTTTTTAAGCCATTCATAAGTTGACTTGCTGGTGTGTTTTGGATCATTATCTTGCTGCAGAACCCAAGTGCGCTTCCGCTTGAAGTCACAAACTGATGGCTGAACATTCTCCTTCAGGATTTTCTAGTTGATACCGTTTCTGTTTCTAACATTCTCCTTCAGGATTTTCTGTTAAAGAGGAGAATTCATGGTTTATCAATTACAGCCAGTTGTCCAGGTCCTGAAGGAGAAAAGCAGCCCAGTACATCACACTAGCACCACCATGTTTGACTGTTGGTGTGATGTTCTTTTTCTGAAATGCTGTGCTACATTTACACCAAATGTAACGAGACGCACACCTTCCAAAAACCTCAACTTTCGTCTTGTCAGTCCATATAATATTATCCCAAAAATATTGGGAATCATTCAATGTTTTTTGAGAAAGTAAGACAAGCCTTTATGTTCTTTTTGGCCAGCCGTGGTTTTTGCCTTTGAACTCTGCCATTTTTGCCCAGTCTTTTCCTTATTGTCGCGTCATGAACCCTGACTTCAACTGAGGCAAGGGAAGCCTGCAGCTCTTTAGAAGTTGAGTTTCTCTGAGTTTCTTTGTGGCCTCCTTGATGAGTCATTGCTGTTCTCTTGGGATAATCTTTGTATGCCCGCCACTCCTGTGAAGTCGCCACTGTTCCATGTTTTCGCCATATTTGTGAGGATAATGGATCTCCCTATGGTTTGCTGGAATCCTAAAGCTTTAGAAATGGCTTTTTCTTGACTGTTCGGGTATTTCTTTGGATCGTGTCATTTTGTTGCAGCTTTTTTACATCTTTTGTCTGATTTTGTCTGGACAGATTCTGTTTAAGTGATTTCTTGATTGAACAAGTTTGGAGGTAATCAAGCCTGCGTGTGATCAGTGAAAATTAACCAAATGTTGTGATTAAGCACAATTAATTAATGATTTAACAAGGGAGGTAATTACTTTTTCACACAGGGCCAGATAACTGAAAAGTTTTTTCCTTAATGAAATCACCATTTAAAAACAGCATTTTCAGTTCCCTTGAGTTATATTTGTTTGATGATCTTAAGCATTAAAGTGGGGAAAAATCTAAGAATTTGAGAAGGGGGGCAATACTTTTTCACGGCACTGTACTGTATGTACCGTATATTGGCCACACTCAAGGTGGGAAAAGTTTTGGAATGATTTATCTTGATCTCATTTTACTATATTGCAAAAAAAAAAACTGACAGTTTTTGAACAGGGGTGTGAAGAGTTTCATTTTGTGGAGTGTAAGGTAGATTTAGGTAGTTTGCATTAATACATGCTGCTACCTTGGAGCTGCAATCATTCTAAAAATATCAAAATAGTTATTTTTGTGATATAATTTTAAGGCCTCATAGACCACTGCTTGTGGTCATATTTAGTGGATGAGTGGTCTTAATTTTGATATTGATCCAAAAAAGAGTTACCTAATATAAAGTGAAATTAAAGTCTTGCATTTCCCTTCCTTGAAGATGCAGATTCCATATCTATAATAAATTTATGCTTTCATCATTCCCATTAAATAGAATTAATGTGTCTGCCTTTTTCCATGTCATCATCTTGAATATCACTGTAGCTACAATGCAGTCAGTGTCCCTTAACCTTGCTGTTATCGCGCCCAAGAGCCTTGTGTGTTATCATGTGTGGCAGTCTCCACTTGTTTGTCGCACACTGTAAAATCTTACACAGTTAATCATCTCTGTCGCTGTCTGTCAACCTGACAGCCTGTCTGACTTTTTCCCAAAACAGTCAACCAATTTCGAGGTTGCACTATCAAGCGGGTAGGTCACATGGATGTGTGTATGTGTTTTTGTGTCTTCCCTATTAATAATTTAATTCACACTAGATCTTACATAATTTGTGCGAAATCCGAGTAAATAAAATAACTAGAATTTATACAAACTTTGAAGGAAAAATCTAAAATTGTGCCAGATTTATAATATACCTGAGCATAACATTTTATTCTTACTACCTTGATAAGTGAAAGATGAATGGATGGCTACATTTGAGTAAAATAACTAAAGTTGTGAAAAATGGTTAATTCATACTAAATCCATGCATAAAACGATTTATACTAGATTTGGAGAGAAAAAAACAAAAATTGGAAAAAATAATTAGTCCTTTTAAAGTGAAAACAAAATACAGAATGTTGTTTAAATTTGACACACTAGAGAACAGTGTTAATGACCTGCCAAATTTGAACGACTTAAAAAAAAAAAAAAGTGTATAAAATGATTAGACTGAATTTGAGCAAAAATACTGTAAATTAAATTTGAAGAGGGCTACAATTATAGTGACAATCCTTCGCTCCTGTACTCGCTGTGCATAGTTTTGGGAGACTGTTTTGATGTGCTCTCAACAAACAATTGTCTATTCCGTTGTTCTCTTTTTGGGTGATGTTCCTATTTGATAGTTCAATCTGCAGAAAAAAACATAACTTGAATACATGAAAAACTTAAATTGGGATGCTTATAGATACTGTAGCTTCACTGCCAGCCCTCCCAGTTAAAATGGATATTGCACTTCAATAGCCGCCAATGGAGGTGAATGAGTTTTAACGTTGATTGTGAGTCATTTTCATTTCCTCTAAAAGATGACAGAGAAATTAAGCCTGACTTTAAAGGGTAGACTTAAATAGATGACTTCCCTTCTTTCTCCTCCTCATTCTTCCCCACTTTGAGTCTCCCGTCTCCTCACTTTGTTGCTTTCTAATTCTGCTTTCTGCTTTCTCCCCCTTTTAGCCCCCATCAACCATCAGCCATTTTGCTTTTCACCCGCCTCTCTGTCTCTCCTTGGCTGGTGGGCTAGCCAGGAGGCCGTGCACGATTCAGGCGCGTAATCTGTTCTTTCTCCCCTTTTTGGATTTCCATTTCAATCACACGTTCACAGCTGGAACCGAGGCTGCTGCGCATGCAGATGAGCACGGGCCACTTTTTTCTCCCCGAAAGCGACAGGCAGGAGAAGACCGGGAGGCTGGGGAGTGACAGATTATGCTGTGATGCAAAGCAACTGTTGCTAACGGGTGCAAATCGTTCGATTCCACTTCATTATCCTTCAGCTTCACACGGAGTCCACAGAGAACGACTGAAAATGTTGTTTTGGGTCAGCGCATTTGACACGAGAAGCAAATCAGACTGACAATATGAGGAAAAAGCAGTAGCCCAAACAAAAAAAGTCTAGATAGCAAGAAGTAGCAAAATAACAAGCAAACTAGTGTGAAATCACAATTTGTCTCTGTTTAACGTTAGATGAATTGGACACTTCATTAGATCTAGCTCTTCTCTTTCCTTCTTTCCTTTGGAATAAGTTTGGCAAAAATGTCAAAGAAAGAGTTCATTCTTTGATGCTAGCTGAAATGAGGACTTGCACGATAGTGGTTTGAGCTTAGACGTTTTGTGCGACTTACTCTTTCACTTCCACCTTAAACTTAACAGATGCCACCAGTACTCTGCAAGAGGTATGTGTTGCAGTCGATACTTCATTCTCTGATGTTAGCTGAAATCAAGTCTTGCCCCAAGTTTTCAGAAAATTCCGAATTAAGAACTCATTGGCCGTTGGAATGCTGAGGTTTTGTGGGACTCACTTTGATTTCCACTGTAAATGCCAGCTTTACAGATGTCATGTCCACCCTGCTGGAAGTGTGTGTTGCGATAAAGACTTAATTCTTTCAAGCTGGCTGAAATGAGGTCTCACACGATGGTGGTTCCAACTTGGAAGTTCCACACAACTTTCCTTTAAACTGCAATGGAAACATCGGCACGGTGGCGGTTTAAACTCTGACTTTAATGTGACCTGCAAGATGCCGCATCTTCACCAAAAACTGATAAATGATGGTGTCAAAGTGGCATCACCCAGAAAAAAATCGCTAGATTAGAAAATTCTGAAAATTTTAGTTAGTTTAATCGTACAAACTATTTCCATGTTAGAGGGATGTGATTTGATTAGCGTATTTATCTAGAAAATTAAAAAGCCACAATTTTGCAAGTAACTGAAATCCATCAGAGGATAGAAAGAATCACTAATGACCTGAAGATTCATTGTGTTATTTGGTTCCAAATCCTTGCCTTATGCTCCATGACTCAGGCGGAGGAGCATAGCTGGTCTCTGTTCTTCTTTGGCTGCGGTCCAACACTTTCCCACATTTTCTCAAGTCCACTCCGATGACAAAGCTGGAGTTCTTCAGAGAGCGCATGACTTTAGCGGCCTGACTCATATTTGTGGTGTCAGAGCTCTGCGAAGCAGTCGCGGCTGAGTCAAGTTCTGCCAGTGAATACTAAGGATTGTTTTTCGGGGCTTCGGGAAGTTGTATACTCAAGCTTCAGCCCGCTGCCTCCATTATACGCAGCACAGATACAAACACACTCACACTAATTGATGTTATTGTGGTGGGAGGCCCTTAATGCACTTCTCCATGCAGCCAGGCACTCATGTTGCAAGCGCATCCCATTTATGGGGGGAAAAAAAAAAAAAAAAAAAATCTGTTGCCAATTGATTATAATAACAGATATTGATTTAAATGGACAAGCGCAGCAGCAGAAGTAATTTGCTCACAGTGAAGCAATGAGGTGGGATCAAATGTGTTGGCCATTTAATCTGCTTATTAAATCTTTAATGGCATTGTCACCAGACACTCTTGGGGCTCCTTTTGTTTGGGAGTTTTCAACATTTTACAGTAATACAGAATGTGATTTACCAACAAGTACAATAGCTGATACAAGATGTACCTCTAGAAGCTAAGTATGCTTTTATTCACATTTAATAGGCTCGCATAAGAATTTATTAATGCTTAAATCACTCTGTTTACCAATATTTGGGTTACAAACAAGCCTAATTTGGACCCGCATCATCAAATTACATTACAGTGAACCACTGCATATTTGCATATCAGCATTTTATTTTTTTCTCTGGGAGGGCGGGGCATCTTGGTGGCAAAACACTGTTGCAGTGAGTTGAGGAGCTTCATGTAGTGCTTTACTGCCATTTGTGGCATTTTGGTGCCAAGGAATTATGTTGAAGTGAGGAATATGTTGAGGAGCTTAATGCAGTGCTTTGCTACCACCTTGTGGCATCCATAGACATTATAAACCTTTTGTGGAAGGTCAATTACTGACGGATTTTTGCTATTCGTGGGAGAGCTTGGTACCGATCCCCTGCGAATAGGAGGGGATCACTGTATACCTGTCTCCAAAGATATCCACCTTCTATTTTTTTCTTCCCTGCTGCACCGTGCTGCCTCCCACAGGTTAGTTTTGGTACTACGACAGACATCTAATTTGGCGAAGGAGTCTAGCAGTCATCGGTGGTGATATCATTGTGTGTGGTGTGCTGTGTTGCTCATCTTAAAAAAATCGGTTAAGATGGAAAAATAACATTGGTATTTATTAGTTCTTGGACCCCTCCTGTTCAGCCTGTACATGCTACCCTTGGGTTAAATTCTTGAGAACTTTAATTTGGACTATCATAGCTATGCAGATGACACACAGTTATATCTCGCCGTGTCTCCAGATGACTACCGTTCAATTGAGTTGTTGTGTCACTGTCTAAAACAGATAAATATCTGGATGAGCCAACATTTTCTTCAAATTGTTTTTGGCAATAAAGAAAAGAGGATTGCTGTTAGTAAATACCTGGAGTCACTCTCTTTAAAAACCAAAGACCAAGTCCAAAACCTTGGTGTTCTCATAGATTCTGACCTGACTTTCAACAGTCATATCAAATCAATTACTGAAACTGCATTCTACCATCTGAAGAACATATCCAGAGTGAATGCTTGCATGTGTCAAGCAGACCAAGAGAAGCTCATCCATGCTTTTATCTCAAGTAGACTTGACTATTGTAACGATCTTCTGACTGGACTCCCTAAAAAGAGCATTAAACAGCTCCAGCTCATTCAGAATGCTGCAGCTCGGGTTCTGACCAGAACAAAGAGGTCAGAGCATATTACTCCAATTCTAAAGTCTTTACACTGGCTTCCAGTCCGCTTTAGAATAGATTTTAAAGTTATTCTACTGGTCTATAAATCACTAAACGGTTTAGGTCCTGAATACATGAATGAAATGCTAATGGAATAGAAACCCAGTGGGGCTCTGAGATCAACAGACTCCGGTCAAATAGTGGAGCACAGAGTCCAAAGCAAACATGGTGAAGCAGCATTTAGCTATTGTGCTGCACACAAATGGAATAAGTTGCCAACAGAAGTGACGTCAGCCTCAAGTGTGCATGTTTGTAAGTCCAGGTTAGAAACTTTTTTCCCCCCATGCTTATTAGAGCATTTCCACTTTTAAATGATATTTCTTGCACTGCACGCTGTTTTACTTGTATTTTTCCCCCTCTCTTTGTTTTAAATGTTTATAAGCTGGGTTTTTTTTCTTTGTTTTTAAATGCTTTTAATCATGTAAAGCACATTGAGTTATCTTGTGTATGAAATGCGCTATATAAATAAATTTGCTTTGTGCAGGCTCCTTGATTGACACTCCACAACGCATCTCTCATTTCATTTTTTTTTCATCCTTACTCCATGTTTCTATCCTTTCTACCTCCAGCTCTGCCCCCTGCAGAGTCACAGAGGAGGGTATTGATGGCCGCACTTGAACGTGGCCACATAAGCGTGTGTCACGCTTCCCTGGACTCCCTGCTGCACTGCCAATGTGGCTCTGATGCTGTAATTACCCTACCCCATTATGGCTCCAAAGACCATAGAGAAAGAGATGTGTGGGAGGAGAGGTGAAGGTCCAGCTTGTTGGCCAAGAGAGGCAAGCCAGGAGGACAATGTAACAGAATGAGGGCTAACTTCTGCAGATAACTTTATGGCCGAGTCAACGTGGGGCAGGTGGGGGGAGGGAGAAAGTAAAAGCAGAATAAGAATGAATAAACGCTCCGTTCTGGTTTGGTTAACCAGATGCCAGGCTATCACTGGTGCTGATTCAGTAGCATGGAGCTGTCATTAGTGTTAACATTTCCACCTGTGCTTTGACAAGTGAAAAGGGCCTATTAGCATATTGCAGCAAGTGTGCATGTGTGTGTCTGTGTGTGAGGTGCAGACTGGGAGTGGGTGTCCCAGGGGACGCCCTTCGCCTGGCTCCTGTCATGGGGGCCCCTGCATTAGTAAAGAGGTAATGGTTCAGGCTTCATCAGCCACACACAGATGGGTCCCTCAATTTATGTACTGTACAGTGGACACACACACACAGGTGGGGAGAACAGATATGGCAGCAGTGAAGAGAAAGACAGTCAAATGGAGGCAGCGCTACTACATCCATTATGTAGTTGTCACAAGGCGGAATAGATTGTTACAGCTTGTTTTTGCATTCAGCATCACTTTCTCTTCCGCGGTAAACATGAGCTTAAAGATGCGACATCTGCTTTTCAGGCAGTGCTAGACGTCTACTGCAATACATTGTGGTATTGGTACTACTACTACTACTGATAATCTTAGGTGGCTTGGTTGCTTATTTTAAATGAAGTAACAATAGTGTAATAACTAGTGAGTAGCAAAAACAGTACCAGTAATTTTAGTAATAGCTTGTTCTTTCAGTTGAGTCTCTAACAAATTGTACTTGTCATTATTTCATCTTATACATATAAACTGTTATGCCAATTGGATGGACGAAATAAAACAATAATGAAGATAGAAATAATATAATAAAAAACCTATTGTTAGAGCAATACTTTTCTGACAGTGTTAGTCAACATGGCAGCACGATGGAGGACTGGTTAGCACATCTGCCTCAGAGTACTGAGGATCCGGGTTCGAATCCGGCCTCGCCTGTGTGGAGTTTGCATGTTCTCCCCGTACCTGCGTGGGTTTTCTCCAGGTACTCCGGTTTCCTCCCACATCCCAAAACCATGCATGGTACGTTAATTGAAGACTCTAAATTGCCCGTAGGTGTGACTGTGAGTGTGAATGATAAGCGGTACGGAAAATGGATGGATGGATGTTTTCTTTATACTCGTGCGGGCGGCGACCGTGCTGACGTCACTGCGGCTATCCCGCGCGCAGTTTGCCTTTATACTTGAGCGCAACCCACGCACACTGTTTTGAAAATGCTGATTTGAAAGTGCTGCAGTTCACCTCCAAGTCAGGGGTGTCGCTACGGTTGGTATTGGCTAGGACACCACAGGGTGGAGTTTCCTCTGCATTTTATGGCCAATTCCGGTGGCTGTTTTTACTTTCCGGAACAAGGAACAAAGCAACAACAATGGCGACCGTGGAACAGTGCCCGCTAGAACAAATGCACCTAGATGATCAAATGATGTTTAATTATATTGCAAAATCGATCAAGAAGGTGGCGGCGTGGGTTGTATGTGCAGCTGAGTAGCTAAGTACATCATCACAGCATGTGACTAAAACGGACCAATCACGAGATTAGGTCTTGGCATTCTGTGTGCGGCGACAATTTGTGCCCCCTGTGCGACACTTGATGCGCACGCGGCCCAATGCGTCGGTCACGTCATGCAATGCGGCCTGCAAGCGCGGGAGTGTAAAGAGGCCTTGAGTCAACATTGACCATAATCAACAAAGGCTGAATTGAAATACAAGTGACCCGCCTTCCGAGTTTTTCGAGATACGAGCTGTTCTGTAAGTTTTGTTTTGCTTTAACTTGCGAGCAAAAATTTGAGTTAAGAGCGCTTCATGGTGTCTGTGAATGCAACTCAACACATGTAGACAGATAATATAACAATACTCACAGGTATATATTCTTCATCTTCTGTGAGGAATGACTAATATCACTGCGGCTTCGTAATTGTGACCATGACCTTCATGTACAGTGGGTACGGAAAGTATTCAGACCCCCTTAAATGTTTCACTCTTTGTTATGTAGCAGCCATTTTCTAAGATCATTAAGTTATTTTTTTCCCCTCATTAATGTACACACAGCACCCCATATTGACAGATAAAAAACGGAATTGTTGAAATTTTTGCAGATTTATTAAAAAAGAAAAACTGAAAAATCACACACCCATAATTATTCCGACCCTTTGCTGAGTATTTAGTAGAAGCACCCTTTTGAGCTAATACAGCCATGAGTCTTTTGGGGAGTGATGCAACAAGTTTTTCACACATGGATTTGGGGATCCTCTGCCATTCCTTTTTGCAGATCCTCTCCAGTTCTGTCAGGTTGGATGGTGAACGTTGGTGGACAACAACTTTCAGGTCTCTCCAGAGATGCTCAACTGGGTTTAAGTCAGGGCTCTGGCTGGGCCATTCAAGAATTGTCACGGAGTTGTTCTGAAGCCACTCTTTCGTTAGTTTAGCTGTCTGCTTAGGGTCATTGTCTTGTTGGAAGGTGAACCTTCGGCCCAGTCTGTGGTCCTGAGCACTCTGGAGCAGGTTTTCGTCCAGGATATCCCTGTACTTGGCCGCATTCATCTTTCCTTTGATTGCAACCAGTCGTCCTGTCCCTGCAGCTGAAAAACACATCCACAGCATGATGCTGCCACCACCATGCTTCATTGTTGTAACTGTATTGGACAGGTGATGAGCAGTGCCTGGTTTTCTCCACACATATCGCTTAGAATTAAGGCCAAAAAGTTCTATCTTGGTCTCATCAGACCAGAGAATCTTATTTCTCACCATCTTGGAGTCCTTCAGGTGTTTTTTTTTTTTTTATTGCAAATTCCATACGGGAATTTCATGTGCTCCATTAGGCCACTCTGCCATAAAAGCCCTGACTGGTGGAGGGCTGCAGTGACGGTTGACCTTCTAGAACTTTCTCCCATCTCCCGACTGCATCTCAGGAGCTCAGCCACAGTGATCTTTGGGTTCTTCTTTACCTTTCTCACCAAGGCTCTTCTCCCCCAATTGCTCAGTTTGGCCGGACGGCCAGCTCTAGAAAGGGTTCTGGTCGTCCCAAACGTCTTCCATTTGAGGATTATGGAGGCCACTGTGCTCTTAGGAACCTTAAGTGCAGCAGAAATGCTTTTGCAAACTTGGCAAGATCTGTGCCTTGCCACAATTCTGTTTCTGAGCTCTTCAGGCAGTTCCTTTGACTTCATGATTCTCATTTGCTCTGACATGCACTGTGAGCTGTAAGGTCTTATATATAGACAGGTGTGTGGCTTTCCTTATCAAGTCCAATTAGTATAATCAAACACAGCTGGACTCCAATGAAAGTGAAGAACCATCTCAAGGATGATCAGAGGAAATGGACAGCACCCGAGTTAAATATGAGTGTCACAGCAAAGGGTCTGAATACTTATCGCTGTGTGATATTTCAGTTTTTCTTTTTAAATAAATCTACAAAAATTTCAACAATTAATTTTTTTTCTGTCAATATGGGGTGCTGTGTTTAGATTAATCAGGGGAAAAAATGATCTTAAATGATTTTAGCAAATTGCTGAAATATAACAGAGTGAAGAATTTAAGGGGGTCTGAATACTTTCCGTACCCACTGTATGTCTGTATTATACTCCCCCCAAGTGGCCAAAGTGCGCACAACAGAAGGAGAAGCACAATGTCCATTGACATTAATTAATTAAATTGTGAAAAACTTCATTTACATTCTTTTTATTTATGTCAGTAATGTATGTTCTTCAGTGGTCGACTGGTTAGCACATCTGCCTCGCAGTTCTGAGAACTGGGGTTCAAATCCCAGCCCCGCCTGTGTGGAGTTTGCATGTTCACCCCGTCCCTGCGTGTTTTCTCTCTGGGAACTCCGGTTCCCTCCCACATCCCAAAAAACATGCATGGTAGGTTAATTGACAATTCTAAGTTGCCCATCGGTGTGAATGTGAGTGCGAATGGTTGGTTGTTTCTATGTGCCCTGCGATTGGCAGGGGACCAGTTCAGGGTGTACCCCGCCTCTCGCCCGAAGATAGCTGGGATAGGCGCCAGCAGGCCCGTGACCCTAGTGAGGATAAGCAGTACAGAAAATGGATGGATAGCTGTTCTTATAAAGTACAATATTAATGATGACCATTTTTGCAACAAAAACATATTTTTTTCTGGGGGTCGGTCTGAAATGGATAAATGGCATTTCCATTCAAAGATGAAATGGCATTTATGATGGAAGATGATTTGAGATATGAACATTTTTGAGTTACCAAAATGGTCACGTAAGGAATTAAACTCGTATCATAAATGTATGCTGAACCAAAGAAGGAGCGCACCATTTGCTTTTCTGCGGTGGTGATGTTTTAATCTCTCGCATGGACACAGAAAAAAACTTCAAAAGGCTTGCTGAAAGTTGATTAATATTCTACAAAACTGTTTATGTATTCTCATTCAAAGCCTGGTGTGTGTCTGTGTGTGTGTGTGTGTGTGTGTGTGTGTGTGTGTGTGTTGATGCATGAGTGCAGAGACAACGCTAACCTTGAGTTGCGTAGGCATGATGGAGTCCACACACGCACACGGAAATGCGCACGCACACAAATGCACACAACCACACACACACACACACATTTACACCCGGCAGGCAACAGGAGGCAGCGAGCGGGTTTGTTTGCGAGAAAGTGCTGAGCGCAGGCGTTAAGACTTTGAAGGCAAAGAGCTGACTCCTAATTAATTAGTCTTCGAATCCTGCATTTACATGCATTACACAAGACATCGTTTCTGAACGGGAGCCAAGCGGGGTTCAAGAGGAGTAAAGACGGCGACTGACTGAAATGAATAACAGTAAAAAAAAAACTATTGTCGAACTTAACAATAAAATGTGTACTTGCCCTTAACTTGGTGAAAAACCTGCATAGAAAGATTACTATGTGTGCCTGGCAGGCGAATCTCTTCTCACCGAGACTAAACCCAGCTGACTTCGCAGTGCATAAATACGAGGTCGTAGATGCACCTCATGTATCTCTTAGAAAGAAAAAAAAAATATATATATATATATATATATATATATATATATATTGTCTCATGTCCAAAAAACTACCTCAAAAAATAGTTCTTGCCCCTGAAAATGGACAGATGGCAGCCACTGAAATTGAACTGATTTTAACATTAGACCTGAGCTACTTGGGCGATTTTGTCTCATATTCAAAATCAGTGACATTCTTGCTTTGAGAATGTAACCACAGACAGTTTACATATATTATGCAGAGAATTGCAAGCTCAACAGCAAAGTAACTAACGCCGATTCATCGGTTATCGACTGTCATGTCACCGATAAAATCAACGTTGGTCATTATGTAACTAATGTATTTACGTTTTTGCTGCATAGAGATTTTTTCGCGCTCCTGTGTGTCTTTGCTTCACTCTGCCCGAGTGCCTGGCCCTTCCCCCCACACACAAACACACAGACCAGCGAAATGCAGCACACTTCTGCCCCACTCACACTCACTCGGCTGACAGAAACGATTAAGAGAAACAGTTTTTTGTTTTTTTTTACTTTAAGTTAAAACAATTGTTGTAAAACAATATACGTAACACCCCACGTCAACAACATCCTTGAGGAATCACACTATTCGGTCACATCAAGGAAAGCATTTTTTTCATCCAGGTTTTGGAGTGAGTATCGTGTTTTAACGTCAAGTAAGTTGCATCTTAGTGAACTCAACAACACAACAATACAACCATAAGCAACTGTTAGTTCGCATGGCCACCATTATCTACTGTAATTCCTGACTACCCGTCCATCCATTTTCCTTACCGCTTATCCTCACTCGGGTCGCGGGCGTGGTGGAGCCTATCCCAGCTATCTTCGGGCGAGAGGCGGGGTACACCCGAACTGATTGCCAGCCAATCGCAGGGCACATACAAACAAACAACCATTCGCACTCACATTCACACCTATGGGCAATTTGAAGTCTTCAATCAACCTACCACGTATGTTTTTGGGATGTGGGAGGAAACCGGAGTGCCTGGAGAAAACCCACGCAGGCACGGGGAGAACATGCAAACTCTAACCAGTCTTTCACCGTGCCGCCCATTATCTAATATGAGACTATTTATTTAACTTACAATTTACAGTTTAGGGTTAGCACCTGGCTTTAGATCAGCATTTATCAATCTTCAAGTTGGGACTAAACCAGTGTCCTTTATTAATTGTGGTCCTTATTTAATAAAGTAAATAGCAATAAGTTATTGAATGTTTAGCAGACTGCCTTTTCTTGACAAAGGGCTTTTTGGTTCATATTAATCAATACTGTCAATGTTGTGGCAGTCCTCCTAGCAAGGAACCAATGTTGAGCTCAACGTTTGGGTTATCTTCCAAAAAAAAAAAAAAAAGCAACAGCTCAGTTTGCTCTCTCATAACCGACATCCTGAATTATTTGTAAACATCTATCATTCTAGCACGTGATGCTGTCATGGTTCCATGAAGCAGTGAGAGTGGAAAGAGATCAACAAGAAAAATGTCATATTGAGATGAATCACAATGACTGAATCATTTTACCGACACAGTTGTTTGCTCTATTGATCATCTGCCCATGATAAGCGAGGCATTCCCAGAGATTTCACTGCGAGCTGACTCATAATAGGCTGGCACAACAGCTGCATAATTATGATGGAGAACAGAGCTGGAGAGGAGTTGATAGAGTTAGAGCCCAGTCACAGAGAAATGATGACCATACACATACAGTGGGTTTTATAAGTCTACACACCCCAGTTATAATGCCAGGTTTTTGTGATAAAAAAAAAAACGAGACCGAGATGAATCATTAAAAAAAGAAATCCATCGTTAATGTGATCTGTGACCTGTAGAACTGAATTAGTGTTTTCTTTTAGAGAGAGGAAGTAAAACTAAGTAACTGAGAAGACTGTGTTCAGAATTAATCAATAACCTTCCTAGTCATGTTAAATGGGAGTCAGTCAGCGAAGACCTGCCACCATTTAAAGTGGCTCTGATTAACCCAAAAATAAAGTTGAATTATTGTAGAAGGCTTTTGCTGACAGTTTTTGTTTACTTTATTTTGCTTTACTTACTTAAGTACCTAGTTACAGTTACGTAGTTACAATCTGGGGATGTGACTGTATTCATAATCAACCAATAGCTTTCAAAGTCATGTTGAATGGTAGTCGGCACACACCTGCCACCATGTTCTAGTAGGCTTTTCCTGAGATTTAATTTGCTTTATACAGTATTTCGAACCGTTCATAATTCCCTCCACCTTGTCTAAGGCCCCAGTTCCAGCTGGAGAAAAAGAAAGCATGATGCTGCTACCATCATGGTATGGTATGGTGCAGGTATGGTGCTCTTTTGGTGATAAGCAGTGCTGTGTTTAAAGATAAACTAACTTTTGGAATTATGGCCAAAAAGTTCAACCTTGGTTTCATATGACCAGATCAAAATCCCCCAAACATGTGGGAAAATGTGTTATGGTCTTCGTGTCTGTCTTTCATCCTTCTCTGCAATGTGACATCCTATCAGATTATTTCTACCTTTAGTTTAAATCTTCCCCTTCTTTTTACCCCCTATTCCCTTGTAGTTGTTCCTTAGGGCTACATATTACTCATCCCCTTACTTTTGGAATTAAAGTTCTCCCACCTCCTTTCTCCACGTTTAATCTGCTCTCTTCATGATTCTTTCATCACACGTCTACTGCCTTTGTAGTGCCTTTGCGTCTGTTTCACTGTAACTCTGTGTTGCAGGCTGATGTGTTAAATATTCTCTCTACGGTTTGTGACATAGAGGATAGGAGGTTGATGCGGGGGTGTAGCATAAAATAGTGATTTTAACGTGACGCCAGATCGTTCGTTTTTTTGCAAGGTCTGCCAGTTTTACTTTTGTGTACCTTTTATCAAGTGACACATCGCTGCATGCTTGTGTCACTCTTGAAATGTAAAAAATGCTGACAAGTCTCTTGCTTGGTTTGTTCATTTCGTGCATGCGTTTTTTTGTTTTATGTTATAATTTTACAAAAGTAGATTGATCATAATCGCAATGTGTTCATTCGAGATGGCGCCTAACTGTGTGGCCGCTTCGGTTACGTGCTCTCTAGTGCTGACTATGTTTTGTGTTTTTCGTTCGTCTTTAGAGACATTACGCGACTCACTTACACAAGGGAAGAATTGCTAAACATTGGGGGATCTACCCCGGACTTTCTTTCACCAACTTTCAAAAATCCGCTCAGTTTTTTTCTCGGAGTTACTCACCGGCGCGCCGGCCGCAGTCTACGAAGCATGGAGATGAAGGCGACGCCAGAGAGGGGAGCGAGCCGGAGTGCAGGTCACGCTCCATAAGAGAAGATTCCGAATGCCGCTCCCGTCGATTCACTTCGCAAACCTACGCTCCCTACCCAACAAAATGGATGAGCTTCATCTTCTCACAAAGACCAGTAAAGACTTTGGACGTTCCGCCGCCCTGACACGGCTTTGTGAACGCAACCCTGATGGCGCCATAATGCTTCCGGGCTTCCAATTACACCGAGCAGACCGGGTCACGGAGTTATCAGGGTAAACAAAAGGCGGGCGATATGCTTTTATATAAATTAAAAATTGTGTACCGAGGTCACAGAGCTCAGCACACAATGCAGCCCGGACTTGGAGTCGCTGTTTTTGAACTGTAAGCCATTCTACTCGCCACGCGAGTTCGCCTCTTTCACCCTCGCCGATGTCTACATCTCTCACCATAGTAATTCACTTAACACCGACATACATGCAAAAACTTAAATGTGCGAAGCCTCTCTTGAAAACAGTGAAGAAGTGGACCTATGAAGACTGTTTAGACTGCACAGATTGGAGTGTCTTTGAAACTTCTACTGGCAGCCTGGATGAATATAGGGACACTGTTACATCCTATATCAGATTCTGTGAAGATGTGTGTGTCTACCAACTGACATTTCGAACATTCAATAACAACAAGCTGTCGTTCACTACCAAACTAAGCAACTTCGCCAGGCTAAAGAGGACGCCTATCGAAGTGGGGATAGAGCCCTGTATAATTGCGCTAGAAACCAGCTGACTAAAGAAATTAACATCACAAAGAGAAATTATGCAGGATAGCTAGAAAAATAGTTCACCGCTAACGACTCTAAATCAGTCTGGTGTGGATTACAATCGCTAATCAAGTATAAGCGACCATCCCATCAAGCAGAGAACAATAAATGATTAGCTGACAACTTGAATACCTTCTACTGCAGATTTGAAAAGGACACTTTCACACCCCACACCCACCCAGCCGCACCACCGACCACCATTACACCTCTGACTCCCCCTCCTGCGTTGACCATCGAAGAACAGGATGTGAGACGTATCTTCAAACAACAAAAGTTCAACAAAGCGGTCGGCCCAGACCTTGTGTCCTCCTCCTGCCTCAAAGTTTGCACGGACCAGCTTGCTCCAGTCTTCACACAAATCTTCAATAGATCTCTGGAACTGTGTGAAGTACCGTCCTGTTTCAAACGCTCCACTATGAACCCAGGCCACAAGAAACCTACAATCTCGGGTCTAAATGACTACTGACCTGTCGCCCTGACATCTGTGGTCATGAAGTCCTTTGAACGCCTTGTGCTGGACCACCTCAAGAGCGTCACAGGTCCTCTGTTGAACCCCCTGCAATTTGCCTACCGAGTAAACAGGTCTGTGGATGACGCAGTCAACATGGAACTGCACTTCATCCTAGAACACCTCGACAATTGTGTGGTAATGAAATTTTCATAAATAACACAACACTCCCTAAGATCAGAAAATTTTGTTCAGGTGTGTGTGTGGAAATATTTTCCCAAAAATATGAGTCGTAGCACAGTCACTTGCAAAATATGCAAGTCTACCCTTAAATAAAATCAAAGAAAAAGTTAAATAAAATCAGTGAAACAGAGAAATGCTTAATTATTTGAGACTGGCTAATATGTCCTGCTTTACAACACGTGGAACACAAGATGAGACCGGCCAGCTTGTTTAAGACAAAAATGCGCAAAACTCCTTCTATACAACAGCTACATTCAGCATAATGGTGAGTTGTATTTTCAGTCATTTGTTTTTATGTTTCCATGCCAGTCCAACAAAGTATGTCTACATGAAACCGATCTGTGGCTCAGATAACGTTGGGGACCGCTGTACTGTGTTTCAGTCCGATTCTACCTTTGAAGGCGGAAACTTTCAGGTTTGAATTTGTCCCCTCATTTCATGTTGGTGGGAACAAAATAGGGAAAATGTTGGCTTTTACAGAGTGTGAAAGGCATTAATAGGAAATCGGAATAGGTAGTCCTCCTGACAGATGGAAGTTCATCGTCCTTAAAAAATCAGGGGGGACCAGATTGTGAGCACCTATTACTGGGGTATCCCATATGCTCATCAGGAATTCTGATTAGAGGGATGTGCCTCAGTGTCAAAAAATTGTTCAATGGCAGCAGAAGCAGTCAGTTTACATTTGTATTGTAGACGTGAACGGGGAGCGGCAGCTGATTAGGGGGATGATGTTCAAGAGTTGAAACATCTGGATGGTTCATTTTTAAAGCAGTCTATGGCAATGATTAGTCCACTCGACCTGTCAAGGTATTCTAAGCGCATCCATCTCAGTGGCGAACCCGAGGCACAGGGGATCAAATTTCTGACCTAAACTGCAGGCGTTCCCAGGTGTGAGCGGATATTTAAGCTTAGCTCAGCCAGGCTTCCTGGCTAAGGTGGGATCCTAAAGGCAAGGTTTGGGTCATACAATGTTGAGACAATGGAACACAATCCAGGAATGTCATTTTGGACGAACCGATCTACAGTCAGTGTTCGGCCGAGCGCATGGGGTTGCCTCTGGAACGTTAACGTTTTTGCTGCACATTAAAAGTAGGCCATGAGACTGTAATCACTCTCCTCTATCGTGTCGGGAATCCATGTTAATCCAAATCAGCCACATCTACAGGAGAAACGGTACCCTTTTTCACTTAGAGATCCCGCCAAATAGAGCCATAACAGAAGATTTGGCAATAAGCTGCCATTGTCTTTTTACACAGAACCCAGCAAAGGTGGCATATTTCCGTAAACACATGCTTTTACTGGGCATACCGCACTCAGATAATTCATCACGTGACAACTTCAGCACTATCATTTGGTATGACATACGGTATGTCGGACAGGGGCAACCGTTTTCAACAAAAGACGGCGAGAGAAGTGGGTGTTGTGTGAAACCTCGCACCCCTGTCCTGGGATTTTGAGCATTCCCTGTTTCTGTTCTGTTGTGAATAAAATATTACTTGCCTAATATCATAATTGCCCAAGTAATTGTTATTGTACTATCACAATATTAATAAAAAATACCAATGCGCTTGCTCAACTAAAAATGTTTTTTCTTTGTCTGTGTAGACCAGTGATATTCAACCTTTATTGGGCCAAGGCACATATTTCATATTTGAAAAATCTCACGGCACACTTGCAAATTAAAACGCTACAAAAAATGGATACACCTGTCAATTATGTACTTTCTGCGATCTAATAGAAAAGTATTGATTTGCTCTGTCTGTAACCCTACATTGCTGGCATGGCTAGAAGAGCGAATATCCATTATTTTTTGTAAAGAATAATTTTCTGACCATCCATTTTCTGTAACACTTATCCTCACTAAGGTCGCGGGCGTGCTGGAGCCTATCCTAATTAAGTGAAATTTGATAATTTCCCGTGGCACACCTGCAGAGTTCTCACGGCACACTAATGTGCCACGGCAGATCCAGTTTGGAATCATTGGTGTAGAATCTCAGTCTAGGTCCAGGTCACGTTAATCCACAAGGGTTAGATCAAGGAAACTGGTCTCTTGTTTCTTATTTTTTTATTTTTTTTATTGTGTTTCTAAAAAGTAAAAAATTACATGGGCAATTATGCTATGAGGCTGACCAAATTTGTAGTGGTACACTCGCCTGACTTTGGTGCGGGCAGCGTGGGTTCAGTTGACACTCAGTGACAGTGTGAATGGGAGTGTGAATGGTTGTCCGTGCCTATATGTGCCCTGCGACTGACTGGCGACCAGTTAAGGGGGTAGTCCGCCTTTCGCCCAAAGTCAGCTGGGATAGGCTCCAGCGCCCCGCGACCCTAACCGGGATAAGTGGTGTTGAAAATGGATGAATGGGTGACGAAATTAAAATTTAAATACTGCAGTTGATAATGTTCTACTCCAGTCCAGTTGATGGTGGTAATACACATGGCTTTTTACACAGAACTCTGCCAATCAAGATACAAGATACGGATGTCAGCACTAGTGTATGGTGCTGCATGTAAAAATATCATGTAAGACAGAAGCATTGCTTTCAACACAACAGGGCAGTAGAAGTGTGTTGTTAAATTTCACACGCTCCATCAAAACTGTCTTTTTTTTTTTTTAAACACTTTTTCCTTTATCGTTCTGTGTGAAAAATACCAATATATAATGCGGGGTCAGATATGTAACATTAGTGGGACAGCTCTCACTGATATGTTAATCTTGTGGAAACTGTGTGAAAGGGGCTACAGGCACGCACGATCAAGGATGACTCTGCCTCCATCCATATTCTCCGTCTACTCTGCTTTTCTCGTTACCGGTCACCTCTGTTATTCATCCTCTTCCATCCTCCCCTTTACTGCTCTCTTCTGCAGCTCCATTAGGTAATGAACCAATACAGTAAATCACACTTTGTGTGACTACAGTCCTTACGTAAGAACGCCCTTGCTCGGCCACATCAGCATATACTGTAAAACGAGGCTATGCGGTAAGACGCTGGGCTTATGTAAGGAAATACCAAGGTTACACCAAACTGAGTAAGGACTTAGATCATCAGTCTCAACAACAAATCCATGACTGTTACAGAGTCAATACTAGGGATGAGTGGACATATTGATGTTAGATCAGTGGAACCTAACTCCATTCTCCTGCTGAAAAATTCTAGAATAGAAAGCGCCAAAAGAGAAATTTGGAAAGTTAAAGAGTAAACTGGTGCCCTCAGTAGCATGAATACACTCCTGCCAGTGTTCTTATAGCAGACAGGCTATGTATAGAACAGCTGTGGGTTGATATCAGAGTTCCACACAAAGTGGGTGGGGGGTGCAGAGGAGCAGGTTTCAAGTATCGCCTCACCTCTTCCAACGGGCCTGCAAAAATATTTGCCAGCTGTTTTGGGAGGCAAGCACGCTTGGAATGTGTGTCAACTGCTGCGGCAAGACGTGCCCATTCCTCGGCCGCCATCTACACTAACATTTCCCAAACTTGGCTGAACCAAGGTCAAGGAAAAATCTCACGGCACGTCACCAAACAAAAATGTCTCAAAAAGTGTAAACAGTGCTACCTTGACTTAAGAGTGACCAGACTCACCGCTTGGCCATTTTCTTTTCTTGAGTTGCTAGCAAAATTTGGGAAATGAGTGCTAAATGCTAAATTTGCATCTTCTATCTGAAGGCAATTAGAAACCATTCAGGCAAGGCTGGTCACTATCACCACGAATAGCAAGGGAACACTGTATTTTTACACTTTTATGACATTACAAAATGGCCAGTACTGTTAGTAAAAATTTTGCGATGGCAACGGTTTAACCTTGCAATGGATTGTTCTACTACGCCAACATTTATTCAAAATACGAACAAATTGTGGACCACCTCGTTCCAATGTGTTTGTGTTTCCAACAGTGTCTTAAAGGTGATCAACACTCTGGGGGGTGGGGGTCCAAGAGCAAAATAATCCTCATTGTTTATCCGATTCTTCCTGGTTTTAAGTGATTTTCCCAAGTCAAATTCGTAGATTAACATTAGACCAACTAAACTCACAGACCACTTTAGTCAAAAGACACTTTAGCCCGCTCCACAACAACAGTATGCCTGCAGCATGGCCTGTAAATACCCAAACAGATTGTGAGGAGATTTCGTGTCTCGGAATGAATGGTATGTCTGGTAGTAACAGACAGCTTAACCCACTCCCAACAAATTGGTACCTTTCGGTTTGAAAATGAAAAGCATGTTAGCATGCTGGATGACTGTGAGGGTCTACGACGCAAGGCGGGAACCTCTGCATACGTCACGAGGCAGCTGGAGGATGTATGTGTGCACACCAAAATGTATATTTCCTACATAGAGACGGATGCTTGCTTGGATTCTTCCTCCAAATTCATATGTTCCATTCCACCGAATCGGTATAAATACACAATCAAATTAACTGTGAAATACATTTTTTTTAATGAGCAAAGAGTCCTGCACAATGATCTGATTGCATATAAAAAAATACAATTCAAAAGATTAATTTACAGTACACTACCATGAACATTTCTACACAACTACCTACAATTTGAATTTACCATGAAATGGAATAATATACTGTAAAGCCTTTAGAAATGTTATACCAGTATTTTTTTTAGATATTTGTGTTACTCATTATCCTAACTATACTTAAGTTTATTCTTCTTTTTTTTTAATTGTCAATTTAAATTCACTCTTTAGTCATGTCCCAGAGTTTACACTCAGTCCCGTTACCCTAACATATTACCCCCTCTGAAAAAAAAGGTCACATGATCCTCAGGAGGTTGCATCATTCCGATGTGCCAAGTCAGAATACCAGGAAAAAGTCACTTTATCTCAAGAAAAAATAATTTGTCATCATCTGACAATAATGTTTTACATTGGGACTCTTTTGTTCCCCCCATAAATATAACTTTTTCCGTGCAATGTTATTGTTTTTTCTTTTTCAATGTTGCCCTAATGCCTCTGCACTTCACCAAGTACATTTCTGGCTCTATTGTTATCATCAGGACGGCACAGTGATGACTGGTTAGCACATCTGCCTCACAGTTCTGAGGACGTGGGTTCAAATCCGGCCTCGCCTGTGTTGAGTTTGCCTGTTCTCGCCTCTGCTTTCCTCCGAGTACTCCGATTTCCTCCCACATTCCAAAAAGCATGTATGGTAGGTTAATTGACGACTCCAAATTGCCCATTGGCGTGAGTGATTGTTTGTCTGTGTTCCCTGCGATTGGCTTGCGACCAGTTCAGGGTGTACCCTGCCTTTACCTAGAGTCAACTGAGCTGGGCACCAGCATGCCTGTGACCCTAGTGAGTCTAAGTGGTACGGAAAATGGATGGAAGGATATGGATATATGGACTCACTAGGGTTGCAGGCATGCTGGATATATATATATATATATATATATATATATATATATATATATATAAACCCACAATTGTGGAGTCAACCCTTTAGATGAGGGGTAGGTAATCTGTTTATTTTGGAGTTAGCAGGACCGTACCTGGCTATGTACTGAAAAGAGTCATTTGAATTTACTTAATTCAAACATGTACATCAGTTGCACATGATTACAATGTGTTAAACTAACATATTTTACTTTCGAGTAAAAGAGGGGGAAATTACATCAGTTCAAGCCATTTTAATCATGTGCAACCGATTGTTTTCATTGTTTTTCAATTTCCTGCCCTCCGTGGCTCTTGGTGCACTTTTTTTCTTCTTCCATTTCGCCATTAAGTGCTAACGAAAAGCATAAACAGGGTTGTCCATACTTTTTTTTTGTTTTCACATTCATGTGATTCTTGATAAAAATCACTCTTATTTACTTCCGTTTCCGGAAAGTTCAGTCAAGCAGATATTTGTTTTCTTCTTCTTCTTTACTCTGCCAGTGAGTGAAGTGGGGGGTGAGTTGAGAGAGAGAGAGAGAGAGAGAGAGAGAGAGAGAGAGAGAGAGAGAGGGCGGGGAGATGAGGGTGTCGGGCACCTTTTGTGCAAATATATCAAGAGTACCACCCGCGTCAGATTACTTCGTGCGCATGAGAGCGAGAGATTTAGAGTTCCAAAAAGGAGACCCAAGGCTCATAGAAGCTTCTCGCTTGCTTGAAAGAACACAACCCGAGAGGCGCACAGTTTTTAAGTGAAGGAATAGAAAAGAAAAGGTTGTCATCATGGACGGGATCAAGTTCGGACACGCGTGGCTTGTGTGCACCTTGCTGCTCTGCGCATCGCAACGTAAGTCCTCTCTTTATTTCTGCAGCCTTTTTCGCTGTGCGTAATTACGCCTTGCACTCCCTCAACCTGTGTGTGTGTGTGTGTGTGTTGTTATTTTGATTTATTATTTTTGGAAGTTTGAAGCGAACTTTTTGGTGGCGTGTCACACTTTCCCCGATCATCTTGTGGTGGTTTGGCGAAAAAAACCCGTGATGGGTCGATTCCGACATGTGTCCAACAAGTGCAAACTTGCATGTTGAGGTTGTGGCGGTCCGGTCCTGCCGCCGACTTTAAGCTAGTGGCGGTGCTTTGAAGTCGTGTGGGGAAGCCCCCTCCCCTTGTCCACACTTGATTGCACTTGTTGGCTCGCACCACCTAGAGACCCCCTTTCACCCACATTGGGACACCGGTGCAGGTTCATTCTATCTCAACACAGTGCTTTGATGCCAAACGGTAATCATAATTGTATCGTTGTAAAAAAAAATACCATCAAGAAACAGTGAGAGCGACGAGCCATTTTGCTAATAACTCATCCGGACGAGCTCATGTTTAGATTGCCTCCGTAATGAGCCAAAACAAACAGCAACCAAATGACTCGCCCTCAATGGGGATGTCAAAAGTCAATCCCATGATGCTCTTAATACAGTCACAGTCGTATTTTTTAAATGGAAAAAGCTTCGTTTAAACGTGTTCCGGTTAAGAATTATTCAGAAGTTATTCTCATAATTATTGGCTTGTAGTGGTCCAAAATGGTGGGCGGGGCCCACTCCTCCAGTGGAATACTGTGTGTGTGTGTGTGGGGGGGGGGATTTTGAGCAGCTTCTATTCAAAAGAAGAGCATGATGTCGTCCTGGTCATCTTGAAAATAAATAAGTAAATAAATAGATGCCAAATTTGTCATAGGCTACGCTATCTGGTAAGAGTCCCTGTCCTTTACACCAGTTTTCTGTGGTTTCCAATGTCGTATGGGGGAAGGATCGAGGAGGGTGTGAAATTTAGGTAGCGTAGCTTCTCAAAAGAAGAAAATAATAAGCTCTCATTCAAGGCACCCATCCTGACCTGTTTAAAGAGTATCTGTCCGTCATGACCGCACCCATCTATGTGGTCTCTGAAATAGCATAGAGGGTGGGGGGGTCGCGGGGTCGGGCTCGCTCCGGGGGTTCAAAATTTTTGGGAGTGTAACATTTCAAAGGAAAGAAAAATTCAGTAGCAGTAGACGTAGTCATCATTGGGGGGGGGGAAAAAAAGAGATTTACAACGGTCACCTCGCTCCACCTGTAAAGTAGCCTCGCTTCTCCTTCCGGTACCCGTAAAAGAGTCCCAGTCTGTCAAGCAAAGTGGTGACTGGCATAGCGTGTGGTAGTGTGAAGGGATTGTGGTTTTCCTGGGGTGCCAAATTTTGGGGCCTTTAAAGGTCCCGTATTTTGGCTATTAAGACCTCAAAGAGTGACTCTCTAACATGGATGTAGTATAAAAGTGTCAATTTCATTTAAAAACAAACCACCTTGGTTTTGTCATGTGAGTGTCCAGTAAAGGCCTCTCTGACATCTACTTCTGTTTGTCCCAGTTTTGTATCCGCTTTGTCCAGATTTAGCTAAGACCTTATTTCCTCTGATTGGTTGCCTCCATATAGAAGACCCAGTTGTGAGAGCACACGTGTTATGTTGACAGCGCTGCCTCAGGAGTGGAAAGGGAAGGCGGAGTTCTTTGCTAGTGATGTAGATAAGCTTGAGAAATTCGAAAGACCTGATTTCAGGCCTCTCGGAAGAAACGCGTCTCGAACTCAGGAATGCGTGAACGATTTTAATTCAGATTTCACGTTTACTGAGGCACCATCGATACAATATTACATCCCAAATACTAAAAAAAGGTTGGTTTGGCAAAACATGTTTGGCAATATGTATATGTTTGGCGAAACACAGCTAGAGGGAATGAAAAGGTCCTTAGAGTCTCTCAATCTGGATTCTCATGTCATTATGTTTAATGAATGATTGGATATTGCAACCTATTGTTGATTCATTTCCTGAGTACCTGCTTTTAGCAGCTCCTCTTGTCCCCCCCCCCCCCCTTTTTTTTGGTGTGTACTTTACTGTCTGCTTCCCATCCGTAAAGCATTTTAACAGGTGCCTTAAACTAAAACTTGGTGCCATCTAATTGAAGGATGCAGTGCAGATCACACATCTCGCTGCTCTCTGTGTCAGCAGTGCTGCATTGATTTAAAGGCTACGCAGAACCCTGCCCCTTCCCTCCCTGAAGTTGTGTTCTGCATGTCTCAGTTGTGGGAAAGAGAGTCATCTTTTCACCTTGTCCATAAAAGATTGTTTACCAAATCTCTCTAGTTTTTCCCCATCTGCATCTAACATGATTCTGTGCTAATAATAGCAACACTTGTAGGGTCTCTGTGGGACCCACATTCTCAGTTACTGCTCTCTCTCTCTCTCTCTCTCTCTCTCTCACACACACACACACACACACACAATCACTGTCAATCCACTAAACACCATCATGGGACTCATAACACGGCTGCACGGCATACTTGCTATCTCATGGGCATTTATTGCATGTTCCCATGCTTTTGCCCTATGACCCGCTCCACTTGCTGTCTTCAATGGGTTAAGACCAAAGTGTTGTTCAAGGAAACAGTCACAGAAGTGATAGTCAAACTGTAGTTGAAGTGGAGAGAATCGCAGTGACAAGCATCAACAAGTTAAAAGTGTCACTTCTTTGTCTGTGGCCGCTTTCAAACCCGCAGTCATTTCCTCACTTTAATTTCTACACCCCCTGCCTTACCCTGGCAGGAACAACCCCCTGCAGCCATTTGTAATTATTATGGTATTAGGCCAGAAAAAGGGTCATTTAACCTTAAGGCGATAAAAGCCAGCAGGAACCCCCACTTTAAAAATGTCTTGGCTTTGACGTTGAGCAGGAATCTTTTGCTTGTATAGCGCTGAGTGACAGATACTTTGAGAAGAGCAAGTCCATGTTTGCCCCCCTTGTCACGGAGGCATCTGTAGGCCTTGGAACATTGGGGCTGTAATTATTGAGGTGATTCATACCCCTCAGTGGGCTGACGGGTGGGTGAGTGTATGTTTTCCTGACAGTAACAGAGTCCTGAGATGGAATTAGTGGCATTCCCCAGGACGTGTCGTAGCGTGCTCTGTAAAGTTTGTGTTTGCTGGTTGTTTCTTTGCATTCTGCAGAAAAAGGACTTCATTTCTTTCTCTTAAGCCCCCTCTCTCACCGTCAGTAATCGGTTTACAAACAAAGAGGCTAACAATGCATTTGCAGAGATTCGCAGAGGTGCGAAGTTAGCTCACAACCAGGGTGCATTTATTGTTTTGTAACTGGGTTCTGCTCCGCCGAGCATCCAGGAGCCACTCAGAATCTATTAGATGTTTGTGAAGAACGGGTTTGGGTTTCTCTTGCAAGGAAGTCCTTAGAGCTCGGAAATGGAATTCCAGTTACCCACCCTTTCAAAAACCCACTTGTGCTGTTTACGTTTGTGACAAACGACACGTGAAACTCAATTACTGCGCCGGGATTCAGGCCTTGATGAGCTGGCAGTCGGCACAGCCGGGGCATCTGGGTTCTCAATCCTAGTTTGGCAAGAATGACGCGAATTATTGGTGGGACTTTATTCCTCTTGAATTCTCTTCGTGCATCCCTTTAACACTCTTGTGTTCAATTTAGTTTTTTTTTAACTTGACTGGATTTGATTGACAACAATGAAATATAATAAATGGTCCCCCACACACCCCCTCCCTGACCTGAAGGCCGTCTGATTGGCAAGCATCTTCTTGGCAGTTCAGAATTACCCTAAAGCAAAGTGTAAACTAACAGGTTCGTCCCATTGTTCCAAAAAAGGACTCCGGTTTCGTCATTTGTGTCCATCCTTTGTAGGTTAGACCTTTCCTTTTTTGGGAGTTGTATAGTGGAAACAACCCAAAAACAGACTATACAAATGCACTTTTTATGACATTTTTATTTCATATACTATGTCCCCCTGGGACCGGGGTTCAAATCCCGGCCTCGCCTGTGTGGAGTTTGCATGTTCTCCCCGTGCCTGCGTGGGTTTTCTCCAGGCACTCCGGTTTCCTCCCACATCCCAAAAACATGCATGGTAGGTTGATTGAAGACTCTAAATTGCCCGTAGGTGTGAATTTGAGTGTGAATGGTTGTTTGTGTCTATGTGCCCTACGATTGGCTGGCGACCAGTGTAGGGTGTACCCCGCCTCTCGGCCGAAGATAGCTGGGATAGGCTCCAGCACGCCCGCGACCCTAGTGAGGGGAAGCGGTACAGAAAATGATCAGATGGATATGTCCCCCTTATTCTCTCCAATTTTCCCTTATCGTATTCCTTATCCATCACAAGCTTCTGTTTGAAACTCCTGTCCCCTCATGTGCGTTTGCTAGCCGTGATTTACCAAGCTTTCCTGGCTTCTGTGCTTTTGTGTACGATTTTCAGTTAAAATGACCCCGCGTAGCATCAGGAAGATTGGCCTCTGTGTTTTAGTGCAGGGCTGTGTTTGCTTTTTACGCCCATCCTTGTAACCTGACTGCTGAAGATTTATGGCAGCTACTGACAATTTTTAAAACCTCCTCACTTGGCATCGATATCAACTGTCCAAAGCACTAATGGCGTCTTATCTCCTCCACTGTCTGTGTTACCCATCCAGCAAAGTTCCTTATCAGCAAAATCATAATAGCCTACCATATAGTCTAACCGTGTAGGAAGACTAAGGGGAAGAGAGAAGAAGCTGGTTAAATCTTTTGATTTGGTTAACCTGCTGTTCTTTTATGGATGAGCTTCCTTGTTATCAGTGGGAGTTGAAACGAGGAAGGAAGGGAGGAAAGAAGGAAGGAAGGAAGGGAAGGCATGGGGTGAGAGATGATTAAAGCTGACTATTGTGTTGCCACTATGGAGTCTTGTTATTTCTGTCCCATGGGAGGAAGATGATGGCGATGAGCAATCTCAAATGTGGCCTTGAAATGAAAAGAGGCTCCGTCGGTCTGCAAGTGTGTCCTTGTGTCTCTACATTTGATGCCGGTAGTCGTGGCGATGGAGAGGGGGTTTTCAATTCACAAGATGGAGCAATATTGAAAATTCACAAAGCTCGCTCATGCAGGGAACGGAGGTTAAAGTGCAGCCAATCCTTTAGCTGGAGAGTGCTGCAGCAAGATACGAAGAATAGGCTTTATTTGAAAAACAAAATTTGTTTTGGCTCGTACAACTGCAGAATATACCCATCTGAACAGTCCGTCGGATAACCAAGAAGGGCTACTCGTGTCTAGTCAAGTTGTGTTTTTAATAGTTCGGGTTCAGATGAAGCGAGCACACGAGATGGTGGCAGTAAAGAAAAGACAGACCGAGTATGTGTCAGCAGTTAAGCATACCAATTAAAATGGGGAATGTCATAAAAAAGCGTGATACTCTGGACGAGGAGATCATCTTCTTGGCAGCACAGAGGAAATCCTAACCTCTCCAAGCCCCAAAATCACCATCTGACTGTTGGCTGGCAGCGCATCCTCTGGGAGCCCCGCAAGCTGTTGCTTTTTCAGACATCAACAGTTGCCTCAGCAGCAGTTGTCTAATGCACCCCTTCCAAGAAGACCCCCCATCCCCCTCTCCCTCACCTCACACCCTGGGTTCAATTACCACCTCGTGGTGATCCACCCCGCAAGTTTGGTGGCACAGTTGTGCAGCTTGCATGATATCCACGTCTCTGCGTGGTTCTTCCCTAAGAATAATAGCATGATATAAGTGGTCCAGTTAAGTTGATGTGTAGGATAGCGATAGCTGCGTAATTAGTGCATCATAGCAAGAGACAGCATACAACTTGCCAACATACATTAGTACAGTGCTATTTGGTGACTTTAACCATAAGCAAGCACCCAAACACTGTAAATTCCTTCCTCCATCATAATCCACGGTTCTGATTTACTTCCCATTCCATGGCAGCACCGACGTTTTTCTGTTGACCAATCAATGGACAGCAGTATGTATAACGACACCCTCAACAAGCATATTGAAAGTTACTGCTGCATGCCTAGATTACGCATCAAGCGTTACAGGTTGGATATTTTGGGTTCAATTACAGTGTTATGCTGAAAAATGCATACCCAACTCAACCAAACTGTTTTTTTTGGGGGGGGGGGGAACGCGGTTTACTGTATGTGTCAACTATGTCACCTTCTCAAGGTGAGCGTCACCCCTAAGCAGTTTGGCGTCACATGACCTCACAAAGATGAGCTGGATTGCTAATGTTGAACCTGGTATAAAGACAGCAGCAGACTGTCAACTTGCTTGTACATTCTTAGCCCAGTCTCCATTTAAGAAGGAAAAATCAAAGGACTTCGACTCACTCATTCATTGGTCAAGCGTGATAGAGGATTTCCTCATCCGACACTGCCATATCTTTAGAAAATATTTGGGTAATGTATTGGGTGATCAGATAAGAAAACTTGTTTGCCGCTTGACTTACTTACATTTTTGGTCTCTGACTCTGCTTTGCTAGAGCTAACCGGACAATCAAACTTATTTCATATTTGGTTGAAATACCTCCAATTAAGGGTAAGCTACTCTTGGCTGTAGACACAGAGTATACATATTTGAAGGAGTGGTCAAAGAATTATGACAATGGGTCTCAGAGGAATTTTCGGCTTACGCTTATCTCCGTGGTATATTGATAACCACAAGGGTGACTGAAAGTTCACTGTGCTTCATAAGGTTTTGGATTAGCGAGGAGTATACTGTGTGTGTGCATATACATGTGTGCGAAATTACTAAGCCGCCGTGACAAAAGCCAAGGCCAAGACCGCAGAGATCACACTATTGCTTGAGCCACTTCTCATGTCCTATCTCTGTCTCGCATCGCCACGACGACATTCCTGTGGCCCTGTGAATTTAATCTAGTTAATGGTTAAGCAGCTGTGTTTAACCTCTCCAGTGAGGCTGGTCACTGTTTGACAATGAGATCTTATTGCTTTAACTGGGCCGCGGGGACCTGCGAGACAGGAGTGGAGACATGAATCGTTGGAGGAGCGCAAGATTCAGAAGCGGTGGAGTGACCATGGAAGTTGTTGGTGAGAAACAGCCAGTGTTGGTGTTTAGGGTCTTATGCACGCTTCCGCCACTGGTTTTGCTGTGGTGTTGTTACGTGTGCCAAATTTTTTTTATTGCCATGTGTTGGCTCAAAACTGATTTCCATGAATATTTGTGGAAAGGCGGGGCAAGGGCCAAGAAAGAAAAAAAAAAAAAAAGTTCCTTCTTTTCCCAGGCATGTAAGCCAGATACAAGGGTGGGTATACAAGACAGGGCTGTCTGCCCTCGGTGGAGGTCTGCTACTAAGTATAATCATGTATGTAGGAATCAACTTGACCAATTTCCACCATATTCTGTAAAAGGGTGAGACATGGGTCAAGGTATATTCTATAAAAATTGGCAGTGGATCCCAATAAATCAGATCCAAGTTTCTTGACATTCCTTAGCATTGCCAAATAGGGATTTCTTTTGCTTTTTCCTTAATTTGTTGGGAAATAAAGCAAATTGAGGCAGATGCAAGGGTGGCTATCAGTCCTGGTTGCGGTTGTTGCTGGTCCTAATCAGGATCGTTCGGCCTTTGTGGAGGTCCTGTTAGTGTATGGGATTATGAAAATTTTTTTACCAGTTTTCACCATGATTTGGAGAGGGATGAGACATAAGTTATGGGTAGAGCAATGGTTTAGGGCATACTGACAAAATTCAGGCAGATTCACATCCAATGTGATCCAAATTAGTATTGCTCGGGCTTGGCGGAAGTCAGAAATTCTAGTTGCCAACCATGACTTCATGTCTACATGTATGGGAAAGGGGGATGTCACCTGAGTGCTGGGCCGGGAGTAGCAAACAGGTGTCGGTTTTCATGGTGTTGCAGTCATACAGTCAGGCAGCTGCCTCAAGGACATAGCTTGTCTTTTTATTGAGGTTTCTGCTTACAGAGAGTCCCTGTGAAGAAACTACCATGGGACTACTGAAGTTCTCTTTGCTGCTTTCTGCTTGTGTGAACTTGACTTTGTGAGGAAAGAATACATTTAGCATGCGCTGATTGCTAATGCTGCGCAAGTCTCATCCTGTCCTTGACCGAAATTATTCCCTGCCGGTTGTGTTTTTCCTTTTAATTTTCAGATTTTTCTGACTCATCTATTGGCTGAAAACTTCTCCAACCCAATGTTTAAATTTTATTATCAAGATGTGTAACACGAGGAGCTAACAAGAGAGCTTCCTCTTGCAGATCGTGTTTTTACGGCTTGCCTGCATATGTTACGGTAAACAGGCGCTCTCAAGTTTCATTGTTTTGATTCATCACCAGCAGCAAAAGGCAACGAGGCCGCCCCTGCTTTTGTAAGAATATTTAATCGCAAATCAATAGCGTCCAATTGGGTTATAGCTCTATCAGGCTAAATGATTTCCAATTCTGCGTCTGTACATTGTGCAGAGCAGCAACAGTGAGGGATCGTTATTATCGGGGTAATGTCAGACTCACAGAGTGGTTAACCAATTTAGCCTGTTGTTGTTAAAGGGGCTAAAGTAATTACGACCCCGCCCTCTTACCTTGAGAGTCTGTCTCTCGTGTTTTAAAATTAGTTGACAATGATTTAAACTGAATGATGTCGGTGGTCCCCGCTGTCGTCCGGAGAGCACAGACGTCCGAGACCAGCAGTCTGGAGGACGCACACCCCCACATACATGCACCCCACCCATGCCCAGCCCCTTTTGATCCCATTCCCCACTCACATCACACAATTCAAGATTTGTCTCCGTGGACAATGATGAAAGATGTGCCGGCTCCCCACATGTCAATTAGCGGTCTAGGAGTGTGCACTTCACATGGTGTGCGTGTGTGCGTCGGTGTGTGTGTCCGTGTGTCTATTGAAAGCAGTGTGTAACGGTGGTGTATGAGTTTGGTTAATGGCCGGGGCAGAGAGGACACATGTTCAATAATAAGGCCTGACAAAGGAGAGCAGGCGGAGCGTGGCATACAGGGAGGATGATGGGCTATTTAAGTGTGTTACTCCTTTTCATCCCTGTATGGCCTTTAAATCCAGAACCAAAAAATACCTTATTATTCCTCTTCTAGTGGCCGTGGCCATTTATATAACTGCAGAGAGGACCAGGCATCTATTAGGGGAAATTATTATTATAAAAAATTTTTCTGGAAGGCTATTTTTTTCCATAATAACGATAATGTGTTTTAATTAATGGCACCTTTCAAAGACAACCTGCAATCAAACAGTAAAATCAAGGTTAAAAATGTATTTAAAAAAATAAAATAAAATAAAAAAATCAGAATTTGTAATATATTTTTTATAATATCTGAAATGCATACGTTGAATATTCCTTACATCATTTATGAATTGTTGTTTTTGCATTTTTTATTGTATTTGTTCCCCCCCCCCCCCCCCCCTACCACTATTACGGTGTGAGTTTGACTGTTCTGAGTATTTTTATTATCTATATAGATGATTTTTGACCTATGGTGACTTAGCAACCTTGCTTTTTCAATGTCCTGCTGACTGTATGCATCAAATCGAACTGAAGAAGTTTGTTTACGTCCAACAGAGGGGGGAAAACTTGAGCTTGCAAAACAAAATCCTTGTGCACAAGCTCAGAACCCACAGTATGTGTTACATTACCAGTTATACTATCTCTTCTTTTTCATAAGTAATCAAGTTCTAGCCAGAGTTACATGGGATTTAAAAACAGGTGAAGCAGTGTGCACTGTGTTTTCATGCCTTTTTTTTAGTGGGGTACCTGAACAAGGCCACATTGTTAAGACATTCCTTCAGGCTGTCGGAATTCAGGTATTAATAGTGAGCACACACACACACACACAGACAAAGGAATGAGAAGGAGGCAGAGGGCGACAATGCATCTGTACTCTCCAGTAGGAAAACATTTCACCCGAAGTCTGAGCCTGTCATGTGCGACGAGTGTTTCCCTTCAACTGCACTCACGCCACCGTGCGTGTCAGCGATGTGGGGGACATGACTTTACCGTGTGTGTGGGCATCCGTCACTTGGAGCTAATCAGTGCATGTGATTTAAGTGAGGTTATGAATAGGCGTGTGTGTGTGTGCGCGTGTGCGTGCGTCCACATGGATAGCAGTACCAGCTGGCGATTGGACCCTAAGCTCTGCATTGGCCCCACATTTCTTCTACCATTTTCTTCTCTGTTTTCCACCATCATGATCCTCAATGCATCGATTAGTTCTCTCCCTGTTTGCATTGTGCGGTATATGTCTTGCTAGTTGGGGGAAGTGTGCCATCCAAGCTGTCACAGTTAGACCTTGTGTCTCCTTGGCAGAGAACTCGGACTCCTGTGTCCTCCTCTGAAAAGCCCCTCACCCACACAATACCAAACTCCACGCCTGGGCCCATCTGTTTGTTTATGTGTCCGAGGGCGGTTCAGGGCACTTGGCATGACGATGCGCTGGTGAGCTTCAAATAGTGTAGATCTGGCAAAACAAGTCTAATTCACTGGAACTAGTTTGAGGACTCGAATGCAGGGGTGGGAAACCTTTTTCCTGTAAGGGGGCATTTTGCATTTTTCTAGGGCCATACCAAATTTATTTACATATATGATGCACTATGATTGTATATATAACAGTTCCTCTCAGGTTTTTTAGGGCCTGGGCATGCTGTGCAAAGGCACTCTTGAAGTTGTTTACTTTCTTCCTTGTTATTAAAGATAAATTGCCATTTTGAGGGCTTTTCTATACTAAAAGAGTCAACATATTTTGCAGGTGTGTTCAGCCTGGTAATCATGTACATTTGATTGGGGTCATGGATGTGTCTGAGTGCTGGGCGATATGGCCTGAAATCATATCACGGCATAATTTCTTCACGGTAATGGATAATGTTATCATTTTGTTGATCATATCATCTATTGTGATATAAACTTAAGTGTAAAAAAATATATAATGGAAGTATTTCTGAATGGGTTGTATAGTCCTTCAACAAATCTTGATCGATTAAAAAATAGGACATCAACAAAAAAAAATTATGAGGTCCTTCAACAGGGATATGTTATAGGCATTTTCTCCGACTACTGCCAAATATGAAAACTGTCTATCACTTTGGTAGGTCTGTCGTCTATGACTGGGGCCATAAAAAATGTCTGAAGAACCCATCCCCCAAAAGACACAGGAAGTCTCCCATGTTGGTTTGAAGCAACCAATTTAGGGTCCCTTTGTTGATTACCAGGGATCCTTCCATAGGGGACTTTTGTCCGTTTACTATCAAATTTAAAGAACGCCTGCATGAATGTTGGTAGGTATGTCGGTCATGAGCAGACCTACAAAAAAGTCTCGAGAACCCATAGCCCAAAAAGACAGAGGTAGTCTGCCATGCTGGTTTGAAGCGGTTAGTTCGGGGTGATTTCTCGGGGTACCTAAATCTGGGACTTGTCCTAGAAATTGTGATTCATTTTGCCAGATTGCTACCAAATTTGAACCACGTATTCCAGACAGATAGGTAACGCTGAGTTACGAACATCCTTAGTTTTCATCACGGCGTGAGAGCCGAGCATAGCGGCGAAGTTTGACAACTCGCTGTAAAACATGAAACTCGAAAAACTCCACTCCACAAGGTCAAAGCATGAGCTTTTGGTGTCTTGTGTTATGAAAGTTCTGCCCTTGATTCATAGGCAACCCCTTTTGGCAGAATGCCTCATGTGTTCACCAAACATGCTCTAATGTTGTATGGCGAAGCAAGCTGTAGGTTTAGTTGAAGAACACTAAAGTGATCAGAGCCCACGTGGTCAGTGGATTGCCAAGCTGTTGACCTAAAGAGGGGGCGGCCAGAGCCTCCTGTACAAATATTAGACGCTTTCCAAATGATTGCCACATTGTAGAAACAAGCGCGCATATCAGACTAAGCCAGGTCGGTCATAAACACGCCGAGGAAGCTTGTGTTTGTGCGCAAACTGAATTATCAGATAAATACAGAAGTTGCGCTGTCACACGATATTGCAGTTTTGTTTGTTTGAAGAGCATGCCGGTCGCCTGAGTTGATTACAATTCGTTACAGTGGAACCTCTGAAGTCAAATGTCGCTCTGCACATGCAGTTTGAAATTTGACAAAAGCAAGTCTGGAAAAAACAGTATTCTCGAGACATTTGTGGTCTCAAAAGATCTCAAAGGATTAAATTGCACTTTTTTTCTTTGACTTTGCTTTTTTTCTGCCTTCATCATTTGTGCCTCACATTAGGTAATTAAAATGTTTCTTATGCAGTTTTTGTGCTCTTTATGAAACACTCTAAAATGCCAAAAGATATTCACAAAGCCCTGTCTAAATAAGAATTGGTGTGAAGGAATTATGTTAATGTGATAAATCCCGACTGAGACTCAAGCTTTGAATGTTTAGGAATAAGTTTAGGCCTGGGTTGTAGTCACAGAGTCTTTGTTGCGTTTGCATGTACACGCGCTCTTTTGGTGCCTTTTTTTTCCAAAATTAAATCATCTGTAAGTCATTTTATTCTTCAGGGGTTATGTTGTTAGATGAGTTCAAAATGATATTAAAATGTGTGAGATAATAATTGATTATATATTTACAATTTAAACTATTAGTATAGGCAATTATAAACATTTTAGGGAGGTATTACTGTATTCCAATTTCCACAAAACCTCATTAAACCTGAGAGTTCCCACTGTATTCCACCAAACTCAATCAAACAAGAAATACATTTTATTGTATCCAGTGAGTGACAAATTCACAGTCAACAACAAAAAAAACAATAATGTTGGAAACCCCTAAAGGAAGACGAATCAGTTTGCCAGACGCGTGGTAGTTGGCAAAGGTGGCGAGGCAACAGGAATGGGAAGCTGATACCACTCTTTGCTCAGCTGCTGCCCCTATCATCATATGGTGGAGCGGTTCAGAAAATACACCGTGTAAATCAATCATATCTAAGGGAGAAATTAATGAAATTGAAATTTGAACTTCGAAAACAGTAAAAAAAAAAAAATAATGAAAATTAATATGATTGTATGGTTTTGTCATGTACTTTTTGTCAAGACTGCGAATCGTAAACGTTATAAACAGACAATAACAATGTCCTAGCCAACACAATTATGTTTAGTGTTTTGTTTTGGTTGTCTATGCTGCAAGTGATGTTTTCCTTCCAATAGAAAATGTGTGGGTCCATATGTGACAGAGTGGTATGAATGGAGCAAACAGCTGGTGGGATATATGCCTCTGTGTGCGTTTGTGTGCGTGGTGAAGGGTGAGCATCCATCTGGGTGCGAGTTTGCTAATTAAAGATTCTTTTGTCTCAATCTACTCTCTCTCGTGCGTGACCCAGAACTCAAACTGTAGTGAGCTCATTGATTTTTAATCAATCAGGAGTTGTGCTAGACCTCTTAGTTGTCACTGGATCAAAGTTAATCTTTTCAAGATATTTTGGACAATTGTTGAGGGAAGGCCAATTTCTGTTAAAAGTGCACAAAGCAAGGTCCATATAGGCATACTCGTATAGGAGTTTGCACGTGTGGAAGAACTCGTCCGACACGTTCCAGCATCTTGTCAAAAGTATTTCCAGAAGAGTGCACTATAGTATAATTTTTGTCCATATTGTGTGTGCGTGTGCGTGCGTGCATACATTTGTGTGTGTGTGTGTGGAGTTCCTCAGGGAAAGGTTCAAGGTCCATTCATTTTGTGTCAAGGATGAACCCTATATATTCTGATAGTAACTCCATATTTTCTTCCATTTCCAATATAGTGTTGCATTGAGATACAATTTGTGTTCGTTTCATGACCATGCTCATAATTAAAAAAAAAAAAATCTCATACCTTAATCATCTTTCCCCATTGAAATGAATGGAAATGTTCCAACCCCCCCTACTGTGGATGGGGGTCGCCCGATATGGCGTGTTGTTGTATTGTCTATCTACATGTGTTGATACACCATTTTTGTTCAAATATGCGTAAAGGGATCTAAAACCACAACTATCGATGCTAACTATTAGCACATCAATGGCATTAAGCGAAGAGGACTTCAAGCAAAGCTATGTGGTTGTTTCAAGTACACAAAGTGTAATCATCTTTGTTTTATGTTTAGTTCCAGTGTAAACTTCAACTGGGAGTGACAATAGCCAGCTTGAAGCCTCTTTTATGAACAATTGTTTCTTATCTGCCAAACTGCTGCTTTTTGTGAAGTGAGTTAAGTTGAGTTCATTGACACCAGAAGCGCTTGTACCTCTAATTATTTCTTGCCAGTCGAAGAAAAAAAATCGTTGGAATGATGGCTCGTCATCTGAAAAGCTCAAAAGTTAGGTTGTTCTTTTTGTCTATATTCTGTATATTGTAAGTGTGTCTTAGGGAAATACTAAATAAATACTCTAATAGCAACTTTCTATTTTCATCCATTACCATTTCCAATAGGTGTCCCAATACGTTTGCCTATATATTGTGTATCTGGAGTTCCTCAGGAAATTGGCCTAAGTCCCTTTACGTTCAATGACTAAATTCACCCTCTATATCCCCATATTTTCTTCCATTTCCCCTTTCTGTAGTTGTCCCCATACTTAGTAGTTGAATCATCTCCCTCCCATTGTCTCTCCATAACAGACGACGACAGTCATGGAACATTTCAGAGCAGCGCTGATGACTGACAGCCTCCACATCTCCTGTCCGAGAACCCCTCGCACCCCCAAACCCCCTTAACATTCTTTTGTTCACAGTAGTTCTCGACAGCCTCCCCCTCCTTCTGGTCCCTGCCCCACCTCACCAAACAAACCGTCCCTCGCTTTTTCTTCGCAGGCCACTTCCACCTGCATCGACAAGCTTTCGCGCCTGCATCTCACCATAAATGTCAAAATGTGCCCTGGGGCATCCAATCTAAAAGTGGAATGTGTGTAATTCTAACCTCTACATTTTCAAACGCGCAGTGTTCTCTGATGACATTTCCCAACTTATGCTTTTGCGACATTCATGGGGTGTTGGGGGGGATGGGTCAAACATAGGTGACACATCGAAGCAATAGGTGACAGCAATGTATTAATAGAAAAGAATAGCCCTCTCGCTGTGACTTGTGCTTAAACAAACCGTCAATGATTGATCAAGGAGGATGTTATTGCGAATGAATGGCACTCACTTAAGCACAGATTCAAGCGTTATTCCCTGAGAAATTAAAGAAAACGTTCAGAGAATGACTCAAAAAATTGGTGAAAAGAAAATATCCCAGAACCATACTTTTTTTCCCCCTACGTATCACTAAATTTTGAGATTTCAGAACATTGAGAACACGATTCTTCCATCCTATTAAGGGTCCCGTATTTTGACAAAGTATCTCTAGTATTTGGGATGTAATATTGTCTCTAAGGTGCCTCAGTAAACATGTCAAATATGAATTAAAATCTTCCACGCATTTCTGAATTCCAGACATTTTTCTGCCGAGAGCCCTGAAATCAGGTTTTTCGAAGTTCTCAAGCTTATTTACGTCACTAGCGAAGATCTCCGTCTACCTCTCCGCTCCTGAGCCAGCCCTGCCAACATAACAAACACTTGTACTTGTGTTATTCCTGGTCCAGTCCTCCACCCCTCCAAGTTTCTTCTCACTGCTTTTGTACTTTCTGCTTAATCCTGCTAACATAAAATGCTGATGAAAACATAGCGTAACCGTGGCAGAGATAGTGAAGGACGCAGATTTGGAGCTTTTGAGGTTCTCCCCTCATTGAAACGAGTTCAAAAGAGTCACAACAGCTTTCATCTCTGTCTCCTATTCCTTTTCGGTCTCCCACTCTCACTTTCTGAATTAACATCACATGTTATATAACACATGATGTGTTCTATTGCGCCGCTCCTTTTTTTGTATTCATGGTTTTCAAGTTGTCAAGCTCAAATAAAGCTTTTGGTTTGAGACATTGCCCAAAAAAGCAGATGTCTCTTTTTGTGGTTAAAATGATATCTACTATGCCAGATAACCTCTTTTTAACCCCACCAATCTTTCTTCACCTTCATAGCAAAGCCTTCCTCCTTCACCTCCCTGCTTTCATTTGCTCAAGATGCCTGGCAATGGTGAAGGAGGAGGAAGAAGAGGAGGGGGTGATGGTGCCAGGTTAGTCAAGGCGCTGATGATTCAGCGTCAACACCCCTTACAAACGTTTTCAAAGAAGCCTCCCTGCTCTTACCTCTAACCTTTTTATATATATATAAAAAAAAATTCTACCATTAAAACAACAACCCATACCCAAATATTTTGACATTAAAAAGAGCATTATTAAATTTCCAAAGCTAATAAAACTGTCATAAAATTCTGAACTAATTACATAGCTTGATTTTTATTTTCTAAATATCTCATTTATTATTTTTTTAATCTTTCTGCAAATGTTTCTGTTTTTTCCAAGCCACTGTCCTATTTAGCAGAATAATGCTGCTCAAGACTGTTTGGAACTTCCCAAAGTAAAGGCATCACGTTCCGCTTCTTTAGACAGCAAACTAGTTGAGAAGGAATCAACAGCACCCCTGCCAGCTTTTGCCATGTAGTGCACTCCATTTTGTCTCCGTTGCTTCAAAATGCGCCTAATCAGCAATCAATGTTTCAATAATAATGAATAATCAATGAAAGTCCAGCTTAACTCCAAAAGGTGACCGGTGCGCGGCTTGAGGAAGGTGCTGGAAAGAGAGAGGGGAGGAGAGCGAAAGGGCGAGAGGGCGCAAAGCGCGACCCAGGCTCCAACAATAGTACTGCAGGGCAGTTTATGACACATACTTTACCTCCACCAAGGCACCGCATTTGTCTTTGTTAGTCAGCAGCGTACTTTCAGGTTCAGAGATGATGTACAAATATCAACAATGAACAAACTCAAATGAAAAAAATCTGTCCGCCTGTTTACTGCTGTAAAAAAAAGGTAATCAAACCAACTTTTATTGGGTAGTGTACACATGGGGAATTACTTTCCATTCTTTTCCTGACCTGTGTCAAACATCCAAGTGCTCTTTAAAAAATAAAAAATACTGAATTTGGCAAACCTGCAAAGAAGACGCAACGGTTGGAGGATCAAAAGAGGACCAAAGCATACGAAGGGAGCGTGTCCTTATACCACTAGAACGACGGCATGCGAAAAGGGCTTACAAGGGCTAGAGATTTAGTTGCCCTTCTTTATTAATAGATTTTATCTTGAAGAAAAAATACCTTCCGTAAAGACTTATTTTTGTCACTTTCCGGCAAGAGGAATGTTCTTCCCTGAGAACTTCGCACAGTAAAATGCTGTATAGTGAAACTGGATGCATTATTCTGCTCAGTACAAAAACTGGCTTGGAAACAGGAGTTTAGTACATTCAGAGCAAGATTCTCCAGTTCTATTAAAAGTATTAAAATCGTTTCTAAAAAATATTTTTCAATTAAATATCATTTTAAGGTTTTAAATTGTATTATTTTATTACAATGTAATTAACTAGAATAATAATAATTATAGTTATTGTTGTTGTTGTTATTAAATTCTATTGTCATTGGTTTTTTTTCAAAAAAAGCTGAAGTTATTCTGATTAATGCAACAGTGGTATGGAGACAGGAATTAAAACCATTCGTCCATCCAACTAAAAGTGTGAAAGTGTTTTTTTTCGAAAAGGCATGCATTTTATTTGAATGTGTAATTTTATTTTATTTAAATTGAATTTATTTAATTGAGATTTTATTTAAAAGGTGACAGACAGGAGGAGAGAAGAGTTCAAAACATTCAGAGGGAGATTCTCATCTTGCTGGAAAAAAAGATTTTTTTTCGATGTACAGTCATTATTTTATTATTTTTATTACAGGTTTATTTACTCTTTCATGTTTGAATTGGATTTTCTTTAAAGGTGAACACACAATTCTGCCTAATTACAAACATTAATATATATATATATATATATATATATAACAATACAAATAAATATTATTTTATAGTCCAAATAATGGTTAGCACATCTGCCTCACAGTTCTGAGCACCGGGGTTCAATCCCCGGCCCTGCCTGTGTGGAGTTTGCATGTTGTCCCCGTGCCTGCGTGGGTTTTCTCCGGGCACTCCGGTTTCCTCCCACATACCAAAAACATGCATGGTAGGTTAATTGAAGACTCTAAATTGCCCGTAGGTATGAATGTGAGTGCGACTGGTTGTTTGTTTATATGTGCCCTGCGATTGGCTGGCGACCGGTTCAGGGTGTACCCCAACTCTCGTCCAAAGATAGCTTTGATAGGCTCCAGCATGCCCGTGACCGTAGTGAGGAGAACCGGAAAGGGAGATGAATGAATGAGTCCAACTAATGTAATTATTCCTTTTTTAAAGTTTTATTTACGTTTTAAAGTCCAAATTAAAATATGTAATTCTTCCATCCCATTAAAAATAATTATAATACATTTTCCGCATTGTCGAAGTGAATTTAGCCTAACCTTATTCTGTATAATAATTGTGTTAATGTCTTTGGCCTTTTCAAAAGCTAATTATTAGCTTTGGTGTTCATTATTTCGCACCGAAATGAACAGATCTTCACACTGGACCCAATTTGTTTATTGAACAGCTCATGACAACGCATGGCCTTTTGTTTACAGTTACTGACAAATCGAGAGCTCAGAATAGCGTACATGTCATTCAATATGGGTCACATCTTGCGCTCAGATCTCGTGGGAAGCGGATGCAAATGGAGGAAGTAGTGACACCAGTTGGTTTCGCTGCTGCTTCTTCTGTTTCCGACGCGGCCGCCATTTATCTGCGCGATCTGCATCAGCCATCAACCTCAAGGCGCGGCCGCGTGTAGGTCGAGACAAGTCATTGTTTTGTCTCGCTCAGCTTCTACACATTCCGCGATGTTATCAGCTGGCACCGGCTCGCTTTAGCTGACAGCCATCTGGGAGTTATTTGGCGTGACTTTGACCGATGGCGTTCAATACATCAGGCTCGTCAATTTTTATTTTTTTTTTTTATAATTTTGATTTGCAGATGTATGGAATCCCACACAATGTTAATGGATATTGAAATCGTAATTCCATTATTGAATCTCGTGTCCAATTTCATAGCTAATCACTTAATCATCCAAGATATGAATATTAATTTAAAAACTCAAACTAGCTTGGTATTTTTTTTATGAATTGGATTTTTGCTCTTCAAACTCCCTAAAAATGATGTTGGTTTAAAATATATATATATATATATATATATATATTTTACATAATTGTACAGTGGTGCATTAAGATAAGAGTTTTATCCTTTCCATGACCATGGTTGTAACTCATAATCCTTGTATCTCAAATCATCTTTCCGCATTAACATGAATGGTAATGTGATTTAATCTGTTCTAGCTTCATGCCCCCCCCCCCCTCCCCCCACTTCCAAAATAAATAAATAAATAAATTGTAATGTGTTTTTCAATGGGGAAAATGGCACTTACTTTATCTATACATCCATTAATTTTCTGTACCGCTTATCCTCGCTAGGGTCGTGGGCGTGCTGGAGCCTATCCCAGCTATCGTCGCGTGAGAGGCGAGGGTACACCCCAAACTGGTCGCCAGCCAATCGCAGGCACATATAAACAAACAACCATTCACACTCTCATTCACACCTACGGGCAATTTAGAGCCTTCAATTAACCTACCATGCACGGTTTTGGGAAGTGGGAGGAAACCGGAGTACCCAGAGAAAACCCACGCAGGGACGGGGAGAACATGCAAACTCCACACAGGGGAGGCTAGATTTGAACCCAGGTCCTCAAAACTGTGAGGCCGATGTGCTAACCAGTCGGCAGATGTGCTAACCAGTTGGTCACCGTGCCGCATAGCACTTTATAGTGTTGTAATTTATAAACATATAAGAATAACGTAATTAAATAGAAGTTAAGACAAACAGTTTGTGCTTCATGATTAATTTGTTGCGACTCCCTCCCTTGGCCACCAGAGGACAGTTTTATACAGTCATGAAGGCACAAATGAAGAAAACTTTTGTAACTACTGTAAGTGACTCAGTAACTGCAATAATGTAAGTTGTTTTTCGCAGAGAATAAAGAATTCATGCCTATTAACATGAACATCGTGTTGATGGCCCGCTTGTGTTCAAATATCCATTGCTTAAAGAGTTATAAGGCCACAACTAACAATACTATTCGTCAGCCAGTCTATTGCGTTTTGCCTTTTGTGTTTGAATTAAGCTAGTGAAAGGCGAAGATATGTGGTTGTTGTAAATACACAACTTGTAATTGTCTTTGTTTTATGTTTAGTTTGAAAGTATAGTTCAACTGAGTGGCAATAAACAGCTTGAAGCCTCATTTTTGAAGAATTATTCACTAGCCGGCAAACCAAGAAACTGCCGTGATGGGAAGAGTGTTAAGTTCACTGCCACCATACAGCGCTCGTATCTCAAATAATTGCTCTCAAGTCGAAGCAAAAAAGAAAAGAAAAGGCTGAGCAACAATTTGTATCTCGAATTGAAAGTCAGGTCACTTGTAACTCAAGGCACCACTGTATTTTATTACATACACACACAAATAAGTTAAAAGACTGAAACACTGTTTTGAAACCCTAACTTGAAACTCTAACCTTTTATTTAAACAATAACTTGAAATCCTAACTTTTGTTTGAAACAATAACCCAATCTTGAAACCTTACTTTTTAATGCTAACCTCTGTTTTGAACCTTATTATGAAAGCCCTAACTCTAGTTTGAAACCTTATTTTCAAACCATAATCCTTGCTTCAAACCCTAATTTGAAAGCCACAAACCTTGATTGAAACACGAACCCTGACTTGAAACCCGAACTTGAAACTTTAACCTTTACTTCCTACCCTAATTTGAAAACCCTAAACCGTGATTGAAACACGAACCCTGACTTGAAACGATCACTTGAAACTCTAACCTTTGCTTTAAACCATCATTTGAAACGATCTTTTGTTTGAAACCTTACTTTTAAACCAAAATCCTTGTTTTAAACCCTATTTTGTAACTTTAATCCTGGCTTTAAACTCAGATTTGTTTTGCTTCAGACCCTAATTTGAAACCCTCACCCTTGTTTGAAACACCACGCAGCATACGTACCCGTGCAACTGAGCAGATCTCAATTTGAGGCAAGAAAACCCGTTCCCATATCGCTGATGTCATTTTGACCTTTTTGAGTGTTCCTTTAGTTTTATTGTGTTTTCACATTACATCATCACTTAATGGAGGTCAGTGTGTTTGTTTGGGCTCTCTATCCCTGCCCGCTCTGTAATCCAGCCTTCAGCGTCTCGTGTCCCCCGCAGGCTCCATGTCAGTAGCCTCACTTTGATGTGTTGCTACAAAGTATTCGTCCCGTCTCTGTTTACTCCAACCCCCGCCACCGTCCACATAATGTCTGCCAATCAATAATCATATGACCTCCCCATCCACTCGGGGCCTGCCTGCTGCGTTTCCCTATTCACCCCCCAGCCTGCGTTGCTCCGGTGTGTGACCCCTTGTCTGCTTCTTACCAATAACGGCTGTCTTTCTGTGATAAAACAGCCCGCATGCCTGTTACCGCGGCAACATATAGCCCCCCCAAAAGCAAATCTCTTGTTTGAGGAAAATATGCATTTATGGTGGAAGATAGAAGAAGAAAGGAATATTAAATGAAAATGAAGTGAATTAAAAAGCGAGGATGGATCAGCTGTTTGTTCATGATTATGGTGTGTGAAGGTCCTCCCCCTCTTTTGTCCGACCCACTGTATCCCTGTGGAGATGATGGGAGAGGACAGGTGGGCTATTATTCTGCAGACAAGCTGGCATTTCTGGAAGGTTAATATGCACACAATCAAGCTAACTTTGTTTATGTGGCCAAAGGTATTGGGACGCCTGGTTGGTACACCTACAGGAAGTGAAAACATGGAATTCAGGAAGACCTTCTTTGAGATTTGGGTGGTGTGAATGTGGGAATTTGTGTCCATTCATCCATCCATTCATTCTCAACACCACTTAACCTGGTTAGGGTCGCAGGGCGCTGGAGCCTATCCCAGCTGACTCTGGGCGAAAGGTGGACTACACCCTGAACTGGTTGCCAGTCAGTCGCAGGACACCATTCATCCAGTGGAGCATTTATATAAGAGGAGAGTAAGACAGGCTACAACAAAGTGGAGACTGTGGCATATAATACAGTAGAAAATAGTTGGATGCGTGGAGACTAAGGGCCCAATGGAAGCAAAAAACGTGGTTCAGGAAGACCTTATTCAAGATGTTGGTAGTGTGAATGTAGGAATTTGTATCCATTCATCCAATAGAACCTTTATCCGAAAGGAGAGTAAGAGCCGCTGTGTTTAATTTGTATACATTTGTGAGACCTGTTGGCCACGTTAAGGAGAAGAAAAAGGCCACGTTTTTATCTGAGAAGAGACTAAGGGCCTGCGATTGGCTGGCCACCAGTCCAGGGTGTACCTCACCTCTCACCCAAAGTCAGCTGGGATAGGCTCCAGCTCACTCGAGACCCTTACGAGGACAAGTGCTGTAGAAAAGTGAAATTGATATCGCTGAAGACTAAGGACCAATGAGAATATGGACTTCAGGAAAGTTTATGGGAAAGAATTTGGAAGAAATTTGTGTCTATACATCCAGTAGAACGTTTATCCAAGCGGAGACTAAGGCCTACTGCAGCTAAGTAGAGACTGTAGAGTATAATAATGCAGTGTTCAGTTTGTGTTCATTTTTGTTACTTCTAGCTGTGTGTACATTTGTGACGCCAGTTGGCCACATTAAGGAGATTTTAGCCGAGAGGGCACTAAGGGCCTGCAATCGGCCGGCAAACAGTCCAGGGTGTTTCCTGCCTCTCACCCAAAGTCAGCTCCAGCCAGCTGCCCCGAGACCCTTAAGAGGACAAGCACAAAAAAAGGGAGAGACAAATCCATCCATCCAGTAGAACATTTATTCAAAAGGAGACTAAGGGTCACTGCAGCTATGTGGAGATTGTGGTGTATTATCTTGCAGTCTTTCTTTTGTGTGTTCGTTTTCATCATATGTGAGACTTGCTGGCCACGTTAGGGAGACTCATTTTATTCTTGAGGAGACTAAGGGAAGCTGCACCAATGTGGACTGTGTTATTTTTGTCATTTCTAGCTGTGTATAATCAAATGTTACAGTACTCCAGGGCACATGCCACAACTCAAAATCCACTTTTCCCCGACACAGTTCTGGCTTGGGTCTACCCTACAGGGAAGCCCTTTTTCATATGAATGTTTATTTTAATGATGACTTAACTATTCCAATAGCGTAGATTAGTGAACCAAGGACCCGCTGTAGTCCATTATATTTGTGGTGCACCAGTCTCTTACATTCTCATCTTTCTCGTGGCCGATAGCCACATACTGTATAGTCCATGTATATATGCATGAGCAGACACTCGCTATCTCCTTGTCTGCCGGCTTATCTTGCAGCCTGTCTTGAAGTGTTGCTGCAAAAATAGAACTTTGTGCCAATGCCTTGTGTCAAATATGCACTTGAGCAACGCAGGCACACAAGATATGGCGGTGCCACGTAAGGTACGACGAAGGACGGGTTTCAGGAAAGGCCTGCTTTTATCTCCTTTTAATGAGTCTATCTGCGTGAGAGCTGGCATCAGTTTGGAGACTGGAAGGAGATAGTCGAGGCGTCGATGTGCATGCTACTGTACCGACACGGTTGTTAGTGAGCCTCTCGCACTGTCGTCGCACAACAGCCAGCCAGTCAGTCAGCCATGCGGCCTCGCTCTCTCCCATCTCTTATTACGCTCACCCGGCTCCCTAAACTTTGACGGCAGACTGCGACTGCCGTTGTATGCAGACACTCATCACCATGTTTGCCTCTCCTTTCACGCCGAATCTCTGGAGCGTATGTGGAGAAGCAGACAAAGAAGTGCAACATATTCCACTGGGTGCATGGCAAAGCTTTCATGGATTTACAAATCACCTGGAAGAAAGTGAAGAATGCCGGAAAATAGTAATTAAATCTGAATTATTATATCTCAGTGGGATTAATAAGGGGATTTCCCACTTTGTGGGAAACTGCGAAAAGCATGCTGCATCGAACATATTCGTAGCAGACACTGACAAAAAACAATAGAGGAGAACGAGGGTCTTCTGCATTTATGGTCAAGAGCCTAATTTCATCTGAGAGGAGACTAAGGGCTGCGGCAGCAAAGTGGAGACTGTGGAGTGTAATACCTCAGTTTGGTTTGTGTGTTTATTTTTGTCACTTCATTTGTGAGACTTGTTGGCCATGTTAGGGAGACTCATTATCCGAGGGGAGACAAAGCGGAAACTGTGGAGTGTAATACTGCAGCGTTTAGTTTGTGTGTTTAGGTTTGTCCTTTCCGTCTGGGTTTTCTAGACTATATTTTGAGACATTTTGGCCTTGTTAAGGAGACTTCATTTTATCCAAGAGGAGACTAAGGGCCGCTGCAGCAAAGTGGAAACTGGAGTAATATACCGCAGTGTTTAGTTGTGTAATTATTTTGTCACTTCTTGCTGGGTATGCATTTGTGGGACTCGTTGGCCAGGTTAAGGCAAGGCAAGGCAAATTTATTTATATAGTGCATTTCATACTCAAGGAAACTCAATGTGCTTCTAAGTATTTCAAAACAAATAGAGCAAAAGACATTTCAAAACAAGGTACAGAAAAATAAAAGACAGTTTACTAGGAAAGATAAATTTTATCTGAGAGGAGAGTAAGGAACGCTGAAGCAAAGTAGGGATTGTTTATTGTTTTTTAAGCTGTTTATTTTTGTTGAACAAAAACAATGGAGGAGCTTGAGTGTGGGGCAAAGCAGGACTTTAACAGATTTACAAATCAACGGAAAGAATGCAGGAGAAGAGTAATTAACTGAATGATTCAATCTCGCAGGGATAAAGTGGGATTAATAGGGGGCCTTTGGTCAGGATTCCGCGCCCCTTGCTCAGATGCATCATGGGGGTCTGCCTCATGTATCTCGCTTCATGTGTCTGCGCCAGCGGGCTTGTGACCATATCTCCCTGCCAGCCAGCCAGAGATTGCCAGTGTACTGATGTGTGACTCTGTACCCCCCACTTACTGGAGTTCATCCAAGCATTAGAAAGTTAATCCACCATAATAGGCAAAAAAGGCCCAAAAGTGAGCGAAAGTGGTGGGAGTAGAGGTAGGCCGGGAGGGTGGGCTTAGAGGGCAGGTGGGGCATGAATGTTTTTTTCCAAGTGTGTGTGTTAGGTATGACACGCAAAAGGCTTATTATATGGGGTGAGATGAAATCAAAGGCTTATGCTGTGTTTGGGGAGAGCAGGTGTTGATAAAATCACAGCCCATGTGACTATAATTCCACACAAATACAATCATACGAAATTCAGACATGCAGTACAGTAGTTAAGAGGATCACTGAGGAACTGGCTTGCTAATTGGCTTTTCTGTTACTCAGAATACTGGTACAGACATTTAACTTCCTCAGCCAAAGGTTCCGTTGGATTTAGTTTTTTAAGGAAATAAAAAAACAAAAACTTTTCACATGATTTTCTGACGTTATCTGCAGTAGTTTTACCAATCTGACGTTTGCACCGCCACTAGACTAGGGATTGAAGCGATTAGTCGAAGATTTGACTTTACTGCTCTGCATCAACATTTAAAGCTTGAATTCGACTAATCACGTGTTTTCGGCATCCCGTCCTTCTATCAGCAACTTTACACAGGACTTTCAATTCACCTGTCCTTGGCGAAAAGTAATCCGCCGTACGGTTAGCCTCGCACGCTTGAGTTACAGTCGTCCCTCAAAATGTCGTGGTTCACTTTTTGTGATGTCATCGATTAAACGACTTCGACTCAACTTTCATTACGTTGTAGTCGAATACGAAAAGATCTTCAGTCGCTCAACCGCCGCACTAGACTAGACACAGTCTCACTGTATTCTCTCTGCTGTTACATGGCAAGGTGTGAAAGACAAGTCGGCATGCGGAGGTCATTTGGAGGTCGTGCATCAGCGAGAGTTTTCCCGGTACAATGCTGGACTTCACGCTTCAGCGGGGCTTCCCTGCATCTCCTTGCCTACCTTCTGAGCGTTGCCTTTGTTGCGACTGTATAACGCTGTTTGTCTGACTGGGAGGAGGTGGACAGGAGAGCGGGGGCGCGGGGGTCAGGTGCGGGGCTAATTTGAGCGATGTATGAGGGAGTGTGGAGGTAAGCCAGTGACCCGTATTGTGCTCTACACCCTCTCTCTCCTGCCTTTGATTATACCAGGCCCTCCCTGTCTCTTTCTTTTCCCTTTCTCCTTCGCCCTATCAGGCGTGCAGCATGTTTATGCCTCAGTCTCTATCACTGCTGCACACTCTGGGGAGAGAGCTTAGCCACTCTATTGAGCATGCTGGATGTATCGTGGGTGGAAGAGTGATGAGGAGAACGGAAAGAAAGGACGAGTAATCCAAAAACGTGCACTCCAATGGCCTGTTATCTCATTACAGCAAGGCTGGCTTGTCACGACCCCCCTTCTCCGTCCATATTTCTGTATTTGAAATCCTTTCCTGCCATAATTCTGTCATTTGATATTACAGTGAAGCTCATTTATCGTGGAGGAAATGTTTCAGACCCACCCGCAATAGGTACAATTTCACAATATAAAGAAACCATCGAGAACCTTTTTTTAAAATATATTTTTACACCTCCCACACGCTTTGAACATGTTTAAGTGTTAAAACACACTTAAACGTATTAAACATACTTTTAAAACACACTGTAAACATATTTGAACAAAAAAGAACCCAAATTACAAGCATAAAATGGATTGAAAATACTGTATGTATCATATTGTCTCTACATGCATGTGCCTTTAAGAGGCAGGGCCAGGTGGGGTGGCTTGTGACATCAGATTGTTTGCATGTGAGTGTCTGGGTGAGAGCAGTCATCGACAGCAACTTCTGCATGAACGTGTTTATGTGGTTTACAACCGATTCACACCATTACAACGTCAACATTTTCACAAAATTCAGGATATGCGGCCTGTTATTTTTCACATTGCAAAACTTCCCACTTTCCCAAGAATTCCACCCAAATAAAACCTATTCATTTCTAATGACAAATATTTCCTAATCCAAATCCAACATGTCCAGGAACTATTTTCAACATTCCAAGAATACTGTCATTCCCAAACTTCCACCCTTTTTATGCTAAAATTCCAGATTTTTCAAAATAAAAGCAGAAAATTAAGACATTTTTATATATTTACCTCCAATTTCCATATATACTGACCGATTCAACCCATTCCAACTTCAAAATGTTCAGCTCATTCCCATTTAACAAAAAAACAAAACAAATTTCAAAATGAAACTCCAAATGAAGGCCTTCAGACATCTTTACCTCTATTTTCCACATGGACCCATTCAAACCATTCCTAGTAATTAAGTACAGTATACTGTCAAAACCCATTTAAAAAAATGATCACATGACACTGTTTTTAAATATCCATGGCGCTATCAGTGACCCTGTGCCAGAAGGTATAACTGAAACACAATTTGCAGTACAGTGGAATAATCCATGCTGACTGAGATAGTGAAATCCTTCAATTTGTAATTTAAAAAGAATATTTCAGTAAGTAACCTATCATGATCCAATTTTGCTTGCTATAATCACATCCGCTACAGATTAGGTAGAGGTGCAGATTAGGTTGCTACGATATTAATGAGCGTTAACCCCACATTACAGCCAATCGGTAGTGCTGCTATAATGATTCACCCCCTGGCTTTTTTAACCATGTGTACTTCATGTGTTTTATGAAATTGCATTGTCCCCTTTCAAAAATAAACTGATAAACTGAAACAGTGCAGTGGAAGGATACATATATTCTTGTTACTAATAGCGAGAGAGGCTATCCATTTGTTCCACCATTTCCCACTGCCCCTTATTCTCGTCCCGCGTGGGCATGAGAGGAGGGTTTTTGGAGAGGGTGAAGCTGAAGGCTGAAGTGGCGGAGATGTACACGCTACTCATGCCAAAATGAAGGCTCATTAAAGAGTGAAGGCATGGGTCTTTGTAATGAAGAGTGCTACTCGGTGCTCCCTCAGAGAGACAATGAAGGAGGCTGGAGGCACTTGGAAAAATAGACTGTTTGCGTTAGTGCCAGGCCAGAATCAATGCTACATATTTCTTGTCAAGGACATTTGACTTCTAAATTCAAAGTGATTTTTTTTCACATTCAGATCAGTTGGATTTTTTTTTAGGCCATATGCACCCATACCACTGTACAGTACAAAACTGTTTTGCAGGTTTTTTCGTGGCCTAAAACACCCAGTACAATACAAAGTTATTGTAAATAAATATTTAAAATAAAGCTTGAAAATATTTGAAAGTTTAAAATTTTATCCAAACTTACCACACCGGTGTGCTTGGTCATGGTGACATTGTTGACGTACAGTACTCATCATAGGCGAGTCGCTTTCATGAGCCATGAAGAATTAGTGTGCTTCCTAGTTCTAGGAAGCACAAAGGGGAACGGCTTTACAAAACATTTTTACTGTACCAAAAGTAGCATGTTGCAGACTCCAGAGACTTGTATTTTGTATTCCTCAGTTAACACTGCTGCCATGCTTCTCTCTCTCTCTCTCTCTCTCTCTCTCTCTCTCTTTCTTTCTCTCTCTTCCAGCTGTAAGTCTATGTACAATAGATAATAGATATATCCATCATGACACGTTAATGCCCACATTCAACAGGGCCGTCACGTAGGCACGGGAGGCACGTCTTTTGGAATTGGATCTGTGATCCGGAAATACGTCAGTCCCATTCTCTGCCTGCCTTGCGCCACAGCGCCAGTAAACAACAGTGGCCAATTCTGAAACTAACAGACTTTGTCTACAGCAGTTTAAGTGACAAATGGAAAAAAAAAAAAATTCTGCTGTGGGCGAGAAATAGAAAAACTAAATAACAGGAAATGTTTGAAGAATGTAGTTGTTGACGAATGAAGAGCAGGCAGGTGTGTTTGTAAACAACGTACTGTAAATTGTTTTACAATGTTACCATATACAGTTTTTGTGTGTACTTACTTTAAATCTCACTTCCCCTTTGGCTGGGCTAAACCTGTGTGTCTTCCTAACTCCACACGCATACATACGCAGAATTGCATTACAGTAAATGGGCCGAGTATTTATCTGCACACGATGCTTGGAAATGACTTTGAGGATGAATTGATTCAAGGGGAAGTGACAGACAGCAAGAGACGAAACAGCACAGGCGGTAGCACTTTATGCCGATCCTTTTAGTGAGATTAGCTGCTGCCTTAATGTCTTTCCTTTTTTATTTATACCAAGTCAGCCTCCCTCGTCCCTCCTGTCTCTCTTTGACAGAATACAAATTGTTTTCTTTTGCTTCTGAAAAGATACATACAATGACCAAAAGTCACTTTATTCTCAGAAGGAAAACTAAACCAACCCTAGGAGTGAGTGAAGGGCCCACCAATGTGAAAAAGTAATATTAGTTTGTGATGTGACAAACAATTGATACATGAAACCGACCAATGGTTTCATGAACAGCGACTACACCTGTGGATAAAATTGTGTTGTGTCCTGTTTCTTTGCTCGTTAGCAGGCTACCTCCAGACAAAGGGCTGTACCATTATGATTGTTGGGAGGGCGATTCCAGAGTTTATCATAGTTCTGTATATTAAATATATACAGTATGATGTATATAATGACACATTCCCCATGCAGGAAAGTGAGACAGGAACATGAATCGCAGCACAGTGGAAGAATACATGCAGACTGAGATCATTAAATGCTTGAATGTGTTATTGAAAATTATTTATAAGAAAGGAAATAAACATTTTAAAAAGTTCTCTACATCCCCCAAAATGTTATTTTATTCATTGAAAAATTCATTTTCTTATATTCCTTTAAAAAAAGTGATTATTTATTTATTAATTTCTTCTTCACAAGTTGTATACTGTATTTCCGAATGTTTTTCATATTTTAGAAAAAAGTGTATATTTTTGAAAATAAGTTGTATATTTATCCCCAAAGTAGTATATTTTATATGTAAAAAAAAAAAGTTTTTTTTTTTCCAATTTTCCCAAAAATGTCATATAGTATGTTTTTTTTCTCAGCTTTGACATCATTTTCTGTGGCTTTTGACCGTGTCTAAACTTGTACATTATAACCGCATGTCCCTTATGTATTTACAGTGATGAAACTGTAGTGAAACAAAACCATTATTCCTTACTGCTGCTTTAAGAAAGCCTGACTATGAGAAATGCATCACTCTCGCCTGGCACATTGCTCTCTTCACTGAATGAGCCTCATTAGGAGAAGCCATTACGAACGGTGGCATATGCAGGCAGATTGCCTCTCCCAACCACGTTCTGCATATCATTCCTATCCATTAAGTAATTTACGCTCATAAATAGGTGGAAAAGACAGGGGACTCCATTATCCTGTCACTTCATCTTACTTCATGTGCTCACATTTTAACTCCTGCTTGTTCATTTTTGCCACCTCTTCCCCAATTTCATATTTAGCCAGCGGCTCTAGAGAAGGGAATAGCGAGGCTGCAAGGAGAAGAAAAGGACAGCATTGTGTTAATTGGGAGGCCCTGCAAGCCAAGAGGAGGCCAATATATATATATATATATATATATATATATATATATATATATATATATATATATATATATATATATTTTTTTTTTTAATGGGGTGGCGCCCCAAAACATTAAATATTAACATCCTCTCTCATCTCTGGCCCCTCGGTGACACCCCACTGATTGCCTATTCTTTCTCTCTCTCAGTCCATCTCTGGCTTCATTTTAAATTGAGTTTCAAATGAAAAGAGGCCACGCAGGGTAAGGGGGGCGAGATCTAGCCTAGCGCGCGAACTAGCCGCTGTGCTCTTCATTATGTGTGATTTGATTTGAAAAGTCATGAGATTCTACTTCCTATTTTCATGCATCAGTATTCAATATTGAAACATTTCCTACGGCACGAGCAAGAGGTTAAGCTATTGTCATGCTAACCAATCTTAGCAGAAGAATTAGCCCACAGTGCTGTGAACCCCCACCTATTCACAGTTCATGATTCGAGAAATTGGGTATTCCTTTCCCATACACAGCCATTTGCTGAAAAACTCTATTCTATCTATCTTGCAGTTTTTGTGCTCTTTCTGAAATCCCCTCAGTTGCCACAAAATGGCACCTAAGTTCTGGCTAATAAGAAAACAGTGATTGGCCCTAGTGAGGATAAGCGGTACAGAAAATGAATGGATGGATGGATATCTTAATTATCTTAACATACTAAGGAAAGTGTACGTTTTTTAAGAATTTTGTATTACTTACATATGTATTATTTAGACGGCACGGTGGACGACTGGTTAGAGCGTCTGTTCCAAAGTTCTGAGGTCTGGGGTTCAATCCCGCTTGTGTGGAGTTTGCATGTTCTCCCCGTGCCTGCGTGGGTTTTCTCCGGGCACTCCGGTTTCCTCCCACATCCCAAAAACATGCATGGTAGGTTGATTGACGACTCTAAATTCCCCATAGGTGTGAATGTGAGTGCGAACGGTTGTTTGTTTCTATGTGCCCTGCGATTGGCTGGCAACCAGTTCAGGGTGTACCCCGCCTCCTGCCCGATAATAGCTGGGATAAGCTCCGGCGCTCCCGCGACCCTTGTGAGGATAAGCGGCTCAGACAATAGATAGATAGATAATGAATGGATGTTTTATTTAAAAAATAAATTTTACATTACAAATGAACAACATTAAATGCTATGAAACAAAGTTATTGTTGACATGTATTTCTCGATACTGAAACAATTCATTCATTCATTCATTCATCTTCCGTCCCGCTTCTCCCCACTAGGGTCGCGGGCGTGCTGTAGCCTATCCCAGCTATCTCTGGGCGAGAGGCGGGATATACCCTGAACTGGTTGCCAGCCATTCGCAGGCCGCCTATAAACAACCAATCTTTTTTTTTTCACACTCACATTCATACCTACGGGCAATTTAGAGTCGTCAATCAACCTACACTGCATGTTTTTGGGATGTGGGAGGTAACCGGAGTGCCCGGAGAAAACCCACGCAGGCACGGGGAGAACATGCAAACTCCACACAGGCGGGGGCGGGTTTTGAACCACGGTCCTCAGAACTGTGAGGCAGATGTGCTAACCAGTCTTTCACCGTGCCACAATCAATTCATCCATTTTATTTTTTTTATTGGATGGGAACGTCTCTCTCTGGCTGTTCTAAACTGCTGTTTCTCTGCCAGTGTCTTATTTGAACTGAATAATTCTACCACAGAAGAGATTTGCGTAGATATATCTCAACTTGCCAAAGCTGACGTCATGTCATCTTCAGCAACCGAGTTGAGAGTAACTCAGCAGAGCCTCTGCTGGTTTAAAGTCAACTACTGGTAGTAAACTTTGCATTGTCGTGTCTGTTTTTCTCTTCTTGTATCGCTTTCTAAATTTATCTTCATTGTCCTCTTGTCAGACAAAAATCACTTGTTGACCGTCCGCCTTAATATCCGGCCTTTGAATGGACTCGACTTTTATCACCCACGACGTTGCCAGGACAACAGGCCCAGCGAGGGTGAATCTCGCATCGGACAAAAGAGTGCGTGAGAGATGGACCTTGTTGCCCACTTCAACGCTGTTTGTCCTCCCTAAAAAAGGGTCACGCGGGATGACACAACGAACACACACACACAGACAAGGAAGAGTGTGATTTATTCGTTACAACTGCGCTTGCTGCTACTTTAACGCCATGTGTGCGCCACTGAGGAATTTGCACATGCAGCTTGCCAGGCAGACTACACCTGCTGAGTTGCTGGAGTGATGACTTGTGTGTCGAATCCTTGTATACCGTGCTGTGCAAAAGTATGATACACTTTAAAGGAGTGATATTATTCATTTTTTTCACAATTTAAAACAATTGATAAATGCTTCAGTAATGTCTGCAACATGCTTTCATCAAAATACTACAAGGAATTATTGCTAATTTTACTAAACAACTTGAAACCTCTTTTTTGGTCAAATGTTTACCATTAGTCAAACTGCTGGTTTGTTCCTTGTGAATTGAGTTGAATTGAGTTTACTGCCACTACAAAGTGCTCGTATCTCAAATTTACACTTGCAAAAAATAGGCCAAATGGCAGCTCGTATCTCATTTGTGTCTTAATCTCCACTTGTGTAGAAAATGTGTACTCCAATTACCGGAGACAAATTCCTTGTGTGTTTTTTGGACATACTTGGCAAATAAAGATGATTCTGATTCTGAACAAGAACCACATTTGTTGATTCACTTTTCAGCCTTTTGCTGAATGCTGCTAGAACAGTAAAACACAATGAGAATACTCACGCAGAAGCTGCTGTCGGCCACAGCTCACGCCCAGACACTCAAAAGCAGGCAGTCAAAGTTGTAGAAAACAAAAGTCTGCACACTCTTTAAACTCACCGCACTGCTCTTTCATTGGTTAAATCCATGTCTCACTGTTTATGGATGCCGTGTTATCTCCATTCCCGGCATTGCCTTGCGGTAGCATTGGTCAGTTTTTGCCGTTTTCTATGTGGATTTATTTTTTGGCGAAATGGTTTGTTGGCTGTAAGCTGTTCCACTTATCCCGGAGAAGGTGTATGGACTCATCGTTTGCTGTAATAACCCAGAAAGACGTCGCCTGTGAGAGATCCACCGTGCACTCCTCTGTGTGAAAAGCAATTGTCACTGTGGCGGACGCTTAGGTTGACATTGCCTCACATCTAATTATCTGAATGCGTGAAACTGCAACGGCCCAGCACTGTCCTATTATGTCACACTAAACATACACATATACAATAGTCACAAAAAGTTAGGGTGAAATTTCAGGATGAACCTAAAATGCACTATAACCTTTTACAGGTGAACTTAATTTGACCTTCTCAACTTTTAAATGCACATATACAACTGTTTGCTCTTAAGTACTTTTTGCACAACTTGCCGTTCTCTAACAAGGAGCTGAATGGCAACGGTTGTGTATTTCATGACAAAACGTCACCCAGATCAGACGATAAATTGCATCCCCCTCACATCACTGTGTACTTATAGACGATGCCAATCAACTGTAATATCTTAGTGGTAAAGCAATGAAACCATGCATGTAAATGTACCAATATTGTTATATTTATGGACCTGCGAGGCGGGGATGCATGCTTAGGCTAACCACTTAACAGCCTCATGTTCGACTCCTCGACATTTTGGCTTGCAGTCCGTGGGAACATCAGACGAACTCGTCCTTCGTCGCGTCCTCCTGATGTCCTCTGCTTCTCCTTCTTCTTGAGTGCTGCTGAATCTCAATGAAGGCATGTCTCAAGTGCAAAAAAAGTGCTTTGCAGGGCAGACAAATAATAGAGATGAAGTAAAATGATAAGGAATCAAACGGTGCAGAATATAGGATGAAAACAAAGCTTGCAGATCTTTTTGCCCTTTCTGTTTAAAGCCAGTAAACAAACAGAAGAATGAAGATTTTGACCACCAGCTGTGACTCCAGCATGTGTTTGAGTGTGTTTATGTGTAGCCACAGGGGATCCAGGTGTGACTTTTACTTGCCGAGGTGGACGGCCTTTACAAGCCCAGACACAGTGGACTAAAGGCTCCTATGTCGATTAAATTCGGCGCAGTGACTCAGTAATATTGGCGTATCCGCTTTGAGCCCAATCTTGCCTTTAATCAGAAGCCTGCTCTGCTAGATGCACAGGAAATCAAGTCACACAACAATAGCGGAAATCTGGTGGGTATCTGCGTGTTCTAATCAAGATGTGAAGGATGTGCCAGACAATTAAAGGCTCAGATCATCTTCACACATTGGAGCTGTTCCTCTTAGAAGTTACATTAAAATGGAACTTTTGCTGACCTGTCCTGGCTGCTCAGTAGTTGTGATGAACCACGGAAGGGTACCAGTGATGGGAAAGAAGAAAACATTTATGATGACAATAGAATCCAAAATTAATAATTAAGTTATTGTGACCTGTCCTGGCTTCTCAGTACATTACACGATTGCACAATTTTTCTATTTTGTTTCTGGTATCGTTCAGACAGATGTGAGGCTATCAGGATTCAACAACTTAGTTTTTGTCAGCGTATCATTCTCTTTTCCGTGGCTCGCCAAGTGAGCGTTGCAAAATTGGCTACATGTTGAAAAATTGACTACCGACTTCAGGTTGTTGAGCATCGAAATCTACCACGTTTGAACAACCTGAAGTCGGTAGGATAAAGCTGTATTACTCTCCGAAGCAGCTGCTAGTTTGCACTTATGTTGATGCTGAGTGCCAGTGCAGCCCTCTAGATAGACTTTCCCTGGCTTTTCTCAGTTCAGTGGTTTCATCAGTGGTGGTATAGCAGTCCTTCTACTGCAAAGTTTGTCAAGAGCAGATCCTGTTTTGAGAACATTGCCATGGATAGACAGGGCTCTACAGTAACTTTTGCATTAGTAGCACGAGTGCGACCAACTTTTTCAGTGGGTAGCACCAGTGCGACCAACTTTTTCAGTGGGTCGCACTGGCACATGATTTGGTCGTGCCATTTTTTGAGGAGGTACAGCATGACCAAGGCATACCATAGTTTGGATTGACAGTGACTCGAGATATATTTGCAAAATATGTTACTCTGAACAAGAAGTTTGTCCGCAACAAGCAGTAGCAGACAAAATAGGTCAATTAAATAAAAAAAAAAAATAAAAAAACTCATTTAAAAAAAACAAAGCTTTTACTTTTATTTGATCATTTGTTTGACTCAGAGGGGCCAGTTCTTATAGTGAGGACTCGTAACTCTCTTCCCCTGGGAAAACCACTTAATTTTGAGCATCATCACAACCATATGATTGACATAAGTGATTAAAAATGATTGCATAAGTGTGCCACCACTATATAAAAGTATTATTTATGATTATCACACTATTTTGCAAATTATTTAATTGAAAAACAAACCACTTTACCTATTTAAAATCATAGTCCCAGAGAACGTGGATAAATCATTACTACTGCAGTTATTGCACTTTATTGCCATGATAGTTTGTATTCCTATACAATCCTCTTTAAAGGAGTCTGGGCTTTTCAACGTTGCACATACAGTAGCTTCATATGTCTATGGTATAAACAGGGTTTAGATAGAGAGAGAGAGAGATAGATAGATAGATTTGTTAGCTTGGCTAGATTCATAACAAAGTTATTAAAAACCTTTGCACGACTGTGTTTGTAATAATGATTGAAATGAAAGCGAGAGACAAATTAAGCAGGAAATCTTTGCAGTTAGCGGTATAGGCCGCCCCATACACACACACACACACGCACACAGTTCAGTATCTGGTGGGCACTGGCCAAACACAACCGCGTACCATTCTGTCTGTGGCGTGCATATGTGGTGCGCATGTATGCAACGTGTCCTATCTGGAAGAAGCAGTCAATTATGTTGCAGCGAGTCACTATTAACTCAAATGGAATTCGTAACAATTACTGACACAGCGTGCTGACGAGGAGGTGATTGCAGTGGAAAAAAGGTGACTTTCAACCATAGCAACATACGCAAAAGCTGAAAAAGAGGACGCAAATGCACCAATTTGGTTGCAGTCTCAAGCCCCGATAGAGTAAAGTGTACGTGTCGGAGTAGTTTGATAAGCCTCCATAAACTTCTCAAACTAGCGCTGTGACAATATGAGATTCACCACATAATCTTTATCTTTTGTGCTGATCTCAAATCCAAAGCGATGCAACACTGGCATTTACAACAATCTGTTAGTCATTACGGTGGTTTTCAAACCCAAATTTCACAGGCTAGGTGGGCGAGACACCCTTTCATGCCAACCTAAAATAACAGTCAATGACGTCATTGATCGGATCGGCGAATTATGACGATCAGCATAAAATGCTAAATACCGGCCGATACCGATCAGGCTGATCAGATCGGTGTAGTTACTTTACTTGCCCTATTTCTTGTATTGCTGAAATTAGCCTACAAGTGAGCTAACCCTCATCCTTCTTAATATACTGCTGGGCCAATGGCGAATTCATCTTTTGTTTCCATGATGGCCACGATTGCGACGAGAGAGGTTTCGTCAGCTGCCTCTCGTGGCCGGCAAGTGTGCGCAGCTGCTATGTACTTTTAATTGAGCAAGTAAAAAACTGTGTTTTGTAAGTTTAAATGTATTTAAAGCGTGTGAGAGGGGTAAAACTAAATTTAAAAAAACTTTTTTTTTGTATATGGTTTCTCTGTATCGTGGATTTTCACCGATTGCAGGTGAGTCTGTAATTAGGGTAGTAATAGGGTCGAAGTGCAGAATGGCTTGCTCACATACAGTCCCCTCCAAAAGTATTGGAGGTCAATTCCTTTGTTTTTGTTGTATACTGAAGACATTTGGGTTTCAGATCAAAAGATGAATATGAGACAAAAGTTCAGAATTCCACCTTTTATTTCATGGTATTTGCATCTAGATGTATTAAACAACTCAGGACACAGCACCTTTTGTTTGTTTGTATGTTTTTTGAAAGGGTCCCTCTATATTGTGGATTTTCACCTGTCTTGGGTGGGTCTGGACTGTAATTAAAAAGTCAATTTTCCATGTCTCCTTTCATGTCAACATTAGAACTATCCAGAGCACCACTTTTTGTTTCCTTTTTTGCAGTAACTCCTCCACACTCAACTTCCTCTCCCCCAGCCCAATCCCAGCTGTGTGACACCACGCTCGCCTTTCACACTCGCCCTCACTTTTTGACCACCATTGTTGGCCTCTGACTGCACGAGTGTGTGTGTGCGTGCGTGCGTGTGTCTGTGTGTGTGTGTGTGGCTGCAGCTACCCTGCACCTGTTCTGCTTTCATCAAACCACCGTTGATAGACTCCTGGGCTTTACTGGGCTCCTCTGCCCCCCCCCGAGACTGATCCCACCCCCTCTCCCACACATACACATTTATTCTACTGCACAATAGAGAACTGTACAGCAGGCGAATAAGCTCCACTCTTTCATTAATTGGGCTAACCCGAGGGCAACACAGTCTTAGTGGTTAGCACACCTGCCTTACAGTTCTGAAGATCTGGGTTTGAACCTCGCCACCTTCCTGAGAGGGGGGTTGCATGTTATTCCTATGCCCGCATGGGTTTTTCTCCAGGTACTCTGGCTTGCTCATCCTAAAACATGCACGTTAGGTTCATTGAAGACTCCAAATTGTCCAAAGGTGTGAATGTGAGCGTGAATGGTCATTTGTGTATATGTGCCATGCTACTGATCGGTGACGAGTTCAGGGTGAACGTAGCCTCTTAGTTAACTGGCATAGACTCCAGCCCACCTTCTACACTAATGAGGACAAGGTCTATGGAAAGCTGAAGGATGAGCCACCCAGTCAACACATGAATTTCTCCAGCCATGCAAAAAGCAGGTCTTTGGCTCAAAGTGACAATTGCGAAAAACAACAACATGATTCTTTTTTCTCCTCTCAGGATGACTTTTGGCGATGGGGCTTAGTTTTGTAAATTGAAACCCGTTTATCACAGATTTCCTGCAGCTTTGTCATTTCTTTGAGTGACTATAAAAAAGGGATATGTGATTTTTAAATTAGTGATCCATTATGCTGTATTATCACAACGTTAAAAGTGGCTCATCCTGTGCGTGTGTATGTGTGTGTACTTGCACACAAAGATTTTGTGATGCTGATACAGTAAAGCAGACATCAGATGAACCCAAATGCACTCTCTCTATGTGAAAGGTTGTGAAGAGAATAGACAAGAATACAGCTTTATTAGTCCCACGATGGGGAAATTCAAGTTTTAAAGTAGCAAAGTGAATCTCTGTGTGCATAATATTTCCAGCATCAGGCAATGAGACGGAGTAGAATGAGAGCAGAAGTGTCTGCGTCAACTGTACATGAATAATAAATATATTTGCAGATATGAGTGGCAAACTGTACAAACTGTACATGAATAATGAAATACTATTTGTAGAGAACTAAATGTGAACAGCAGCAACAATAGTCAGAAGCATTTTGCAAAATATAGCAAAACACCTCTTCCAGGCCAACTAAAAGCTATGTAATGTCCAATATTTGTATTATTTATAGGGTAGGCACTGGGTCATGAAACCTCTTAGCCAATGCGGCTAAACAATATAAAAATCTCCGAGCCACACTTGTGTGTAGCTAGCCACAACATCACGCGTGTTTATGTGGCAAAACCTTTAGCCACACTTAGCCAGTCCTCGTCACTGTGAAGCCAATAAGCTTTAACAATGTGGGCCCAATTAAAACTATCTAGTCAGCAATCAGGAGTCTGGCTGAACAATATGGGAAAATACTCTTAATTGCGAGGGTGTTTTTTCATTTGTTTCTTTCTTTCTTTTAAACAAATATTGCAATTGCGATTTAGTATGCAATTTTTTAAGGAGGAAGTTTATCTTCAGCATTTTTCACTTAACACAACAAATAAATTATTTTATAGTATGACCAACACAATAGTGGATATAGCCACCAAATAAGCTACTCTTTCCTGTAGGCCAGGTCTAAATGTTATGGTGAATTGATATGAAGAACAAATCTTTATTTTCTAGTGAATTGTAAAAAGAAAAACCATCAATCACAGTAGAATATACACTTATTGATTTCACTTCATGTCTTGGAAAAATGTTATACTGTATAATGATGCTCTTGTCAGTAGCAATAGCACTGCTGTCAGTGTCAGCCAAGTATAGAGATAAAGTGGAGTGACATGAGTGACGTTTTTCAACACTAAGATGTGCGTATAAAAGCAGTTGAAATGGTAAACTATAAATGTTGAATAATGCTCTTATCAATTAAAGTAAAAGTTTGAAATTGTTTCACTTATTTGATAATCCTCAAGAAGGATCTTAAGGATACTTAATTTGATCAAATTCAAACTTTTTAGTGGAAGATAAACAGTCATTCATTCATTCATTCTTCCGTTCCGCTTATCCTCATTAGGGTCACGGGCGTGCTGGAGCCTATCCCAGCGCTCTCCGGGCGTGAGGCGGGGTACACCCTGAAATGGTCACTAGCCAATCGCAGGGCACATATAAACAACCAACCATTCGCACTCACAAGATAAACATTAATATTCAAAATCATTGGTGGTAAATATTAGTAGGCTAATTTTATCTGTCAGATTGTAACAGATTTCAAAAGCAGGACAAAGTGGTCTAAATTCCATAAGGGATACGGGGCTCGTGACTATGCTTGCTTCAATTCGGCGCCAAACAGCATCAGGCCTTTCCTGATGCGTCGCTCCCAACAGCTGGGAAAGCCTGTGAGGCTGACTGCTTAGCCAGCAGCGACCGGACGGTGGATTGAAGGATTTTACGAAGTGGGTAAAAACTAAACCGTTACCCCGTTCACACACGTGAGAATGAGCGCGCTCACTTGAACTTTTATCAGGAAAGGATTTTGAGTTTTGACGCAAGCAATTTTGATATGCCAGCATGGCGAATGTGGGCAATATTTGCTTCGCCACATCCTGTTTCAGTTAGCCATTAGCGAGGTGGCGAACAGGCAGCGCAACCCCTGGTTTATGACTTATTGTTAACTTCTGGGGCAGCTGTGGATCAGTTGGTAGAGTGGGTCGCCCATTGAACGAAGGGTTGTCAATTTAAATCCCGGTCTGCAGGTGAAGTGTCCTTGGGCAAGACACTGAAGCCTAAATTGCTCCCATTGGGCCTGGCAGAACCTTGCTTGGCAGCAGCTGCTCTTTGGTGTATGAATGTGTACGTGAATGGGCTAATTGTCAAGCGATTTGGTTACCGTGATGTCTACTCCATTTACCATTTTTCTGTGTTATCACTGCCTGGTGTTGATGCCTGTGGAGGTATTCCTGTGCTATTTGGGCATTGTTTTTTGTGTGTTCTGACAGTATAAACGCAGCCACATTGGATGTGTTACATGAAATGTACATAGAAATTAGAATAGAAAAAAATCAGATAGCCTATAGGCATTAAATTGGGAATTAAATCTGCATTGTAATCCAGTCTTGAGTGACCTTCTGCTCTAGGTGACTCAGTCCTTATGTCTCGCTCCTGCACCAGACCTCTGTTTGCTTTGCCAACAGTCCAACACAAAATAATCCATTTACTCAGCAAGGTTGTTTTGGACCACACACACTGATACAGGTACACGCACACAGGGGGACAATGATGCATGCAACAGCTCCTTTTTGTAGCCATACAGTCAGCCGCCCTCTTGAGCAATGTTTGGGTTAGTGAGAAGACAAACGGGTGCTGTCTCTCTCTTTTTGTCTTACTTTTTTGGCACTCTTCTAGCCGGTGGCTGTGTACACTCTGTATTAAACAATGCTCTTTGAGAGGGGCGCATGAAACAAGTCCTGGTTTTGATGTCCGGAATACAGCAAGAGGTGAAAGAGAAAAGAGAGGATCCAGTTGGCTTCTTTTGCTAATGAGCAGCGTGTGTGTGTGTGTGTGTGTGTGTGTGTGTGTGTGTGCGTGCGTGTGCTTCTGCAAAGAGGAGTTGAAGCAAAGTGCATAAAAGACAAGAGCGAGAGCATTGAAGACGGCTCTGCATTAACTTTTCAAGAGACGCAGGACGCTTCACTCTGCCGCCATGCTTTCACTCTTTTGACAGTGTCTCACACACACGAAAACATATGCACACACACACACACGCACATCTGCACGCGTACTGTACTTAACTGTAGCTTTTTGCCATTTTTCGGCTGCTCATAAATATAAACCTTAATAATAGATCAAATGTGTGTGTGTGTGTGTGTGTGCGCGTGCGTGCGTGCGCGTGTTTGTGTGTGGGTGTCCGCATTACAGTCTGATCGTCTCATTCCCATCTGTCTCGCTACACGGTCATGCACCTCATCACACGAACACACAACCACACACGCACACACACTTTCCCTCTCTTTGGGTAAATCGGATTATCTGGTCTGTATCAGCTAATGAGACCTCCATGTACCAGGTGCCCCCATCTCCCCCCAAGCCCAACAACCACACCCATTCTGCACTCACGCTGTCCACTCCACACACACACACTCGCAAACACTTGGCTCCAGTCTCACACTGGACTGAGGACTCCCTAATTATGCTCTAATTGCCCAGCTCTGTCTGTCCAGCTGCCTGATGTAATGTATAAAGCAGATTGATCACTCCAGGACTAAACATTAGGAATTAATTTGTGTGTGACTTACGTTTTTTTGTAGATACTGTATGAGCCATCGTTCAACCGATTTTTGGCTTTGGCTTGTGAGCATACACTTGAGATACAAACGCTATATGGTGGCAGTGAATTCAACTCAACTCGCTTCACAACAAGCAGCAGTTTGGCAGATAGTTACCCATTCTTCAAAAAAGAGGCTTCAAGCTGTTTGTCACTCCCAGTTGAAGTTTACTGTCAAACTAAACATAAGACAAAGAATTGCATGGTGTATTTAAAATCAACCCAAAAACTTTGATGTAAGAATGCCCCTGCTAGGTTAATGCTAACATATAATGGAAAACGCCAATTTTTCCCCAATTTTCATGGTCTCCAAAGCCGTACATGGCAAAAGAACACAGGCGTGTTTCAGGCTTGAAAAACGTATACTCGAATTCTTATTCCTTGACGTATTTTGTCAAAGGAACGTGGAAAACATATTTAGATGTCTCCTTTAGCCTTGTTAGTCATACAAATGTAAAAAAAGTAGTTTTTGTATAGTTTTCCACATTTTAATTTTTCTTAAAACTATATGACATTGGGTGCATTCATTTTTCGAGGTTCTTTAAGTGCAAAAAAATACATTAGCATTCATAAATAATTAGTTTTTTCTCCATCTATTAGTTTTAACATCAAACATCCGCACATGCTGCGAGATCCCACAGACTCTCAACTAGCAGAAAATTGAGTTTGCATGTTTTCCAAAAGATCAAATATGTAGACTAAGTGTGTTAAATCTAAACTCTTTCTACATGTGCCAGTGAATCACTTGATCTAATATGCTAAGTGTCAGTGTGTGTGTATATTTGTGTGTTTCCCAAGCACCACTTACTGTATAGCAGTGGCTCTCAAATCCTGATGAATGTGCAGCGTTTCATTCATTGCTGCTTTTTGGCTGGCCATTTGCGTTGGCAACCGAGGATCACATGAGGATCCTCCTTGCAAACTCAGAACATGAGACTTAAGTTGTTGTAATCGGATGGGTAGAGTGAGTCAATTGGGGGGGGGAGTACATGATTGATACATACAAAAGTGATTTGCACTAAGGTACATCGAGATACAGTAAATGTGAGCACTGGACTGACCTTCGACTCCTTCCCGCTTTTAGGGTCATGGTGAATTGTTAAGTCTGACCTGTGTGGAATGTCTCACATTTTTCCCATCACACTTTGGTGTGTTTGGGGCGTTTCTTATTGCATCCCAACAAGGGGATCTTCGGATTCATCGCAATAATTCTTACAATGCTAATCTGTACATATGCAGAACAAATAAATAAAATAAGTTTTTTACATCATGTGCTGCAGTTGGGTAAATGAGACTGGATAAAATGCTAACATGCTAGCAATTATTATGCTAACATACAGTATAGCAAGAGGGCATTGTGACTACAGAATTTGCCACAGCAGATTGATAAGAATTGTACATCATTTCATATCGTCAGGCACTATTTCAAAAGGCTAATGTGACCAGATAAGATACTAACATGCTAACACATAGCAAGCTTGCAACCTGAGTACAGAAAGTGGCACATTATATTGATAAGGATTTTACATCCTGTCCTGTAGTCGGGTACTATTTCAACTGTATGCAGTAATGAGAAAATGCTCACAATATGCTAAGAGACTATGGTACAGGGTCCTACATAAAGTACATACAGAAGACTTTTAGATAAATTGATGCTGATTTTTACATCACGTTCTGTTTACCTCCTCCTGGTGACCCCTATGTTACCTTGCCTCCTTGTTTCCTTGTGCCCTTCCTTCCAGGTTGTCCACTCATCTCTTATCTTACTGCAGACAGCAAACACTCTTTCATCTGTCTTCGCCCCGTTATTAGGACGAGACCCAAACCCAGACATGGTCCTCGTCCTTTCCTTCTCTTCCCACTCTCTCCAGCTTTCTCACAATTCATCAATTATTCACATGTGGATTTTGTAGTGAAGAAATTGACGACATGGTTCATTTATTATTCACGCGCTGTGCTGCTGGGTTAGGGGGATACTTGTGTAAACTTACTTGCGCTAAGTATGCTCAGCTCTGTGTCTTTGTCTCTGCAGTGTGCCTAGCCTCGGTGATGGTCAACGTTGCTCCAAAAGTAGAAGTGTTGAAGGACGAGACTGCCAAGCTGCCCTGCAAGTACACCGTGTCGCCGTCATCCAGCAACACCATTGTGGAGTGGCACATTGTAAGTAACCACTAACTACTTGACCTTCGACTTAAGCGTTGTCCTATAAATTAACATACCAACTTGTTATCATTTCATCCCATCTCATTGGTCTTTTGCCATACTACCTGACCACAGGGCATGACATTAAATCCTTATCGATTGACTGTGGCGCTTTCTGTACACTGGTTGCGATTTGCTATATGTTGGCATATCAACTTTTAGCATGTTAGCATTTGATCTTCTCTCATTAGGCTTTTGAAATAGCACCTGACCACAGGTCATGACATTAAATCCTTATTGATCGACTGTGGCGCTTTCAGTACTGAAGTTGCTATCTTGCTATATGTTGGCATAGCATCATTTTCACCATTTTCTTCGCCTGTTCAGGAGGCGCTGGGAAACAGGAAGCGCGTGGCTTACCGCACGCAGGACGGCGAGGCTACAAGTGACAAGGGCACCCCCCTGACCGGCCGCGTCAGAATCGGCGAGGACTTCACCTTGACCATCACGTCGGTCCAACCCTCTGATGGCCTCGTCTTCATCTGCTCGGTCACCGGATCTGCTGGCAACGGAGAAGCAGCCACTATGCTCAAAGTTTTCTGTGAGTCCACCTAAGACGCTTCAATTCTAAAGTGATAAGTTGAATGCGAACTTTCTAATGGTTGGTGTGCTAACATTACGTTACAGAAAGTGCTTCAGCAGATTGATGAGGATTTTTCATCATTTTCTGTAGTTGGGTAAATGGATATTTTACTTCTAAAGCCGTCAATGGAAGTGAATGTGTTAAGAGGTGTCATAATGAATTGATTATTGATAAATAATCAATCATGAAATTAATCAACAACTATTTTGACAATTGATCAATTGTTTTGGGCCTTTGTTTAACTTAAAATTGTCCAGTACATTTGATTTCAGCATCCAAACAGTAAATATTCTCTGATTTCTGAAGTTCTTCATGAAAGCAGATTGATTAACTTTTGTGTTTAATCAGTATGGGACATTTACAAACATCTGCATTTCATTTGGAAAACAATGATCAACATTTTCCCCTATTTTCTGACATGTTACCAAACCAGTAACTGAATCATAATCAATTTATGGGACAAATAAGAGTCCGTTTAATCTATTACGGCACTGGGGTCAAACATGTGGCCCGGGGGCCAGATCCGGCCTGCCACGTCATTTTATGTGGCCCGCGAGAGTGTGCATCGACATTGTGTTTCTGGCTAAAATACCAAAATTGCAAATTGGCTTCACTTTTAAAAATATTGAGATATTGCAAGCATTTTTTGTTACCAACCCCCCTTTTTAAAATAAAATTGATTCATACTGTAGTTGAACAAACAGTTTTTACTGGCTTCTGATTCAAAAAAATAATTACCCATTAATTTGTGTATATGTAATAATATGAGGCAATCATATGGGTTTGCAGCCATAACGGCCCTCCGAGTGGAACCATAACTGCAATGTGGCCCGTGACAAAAATGAGTTTGACACCCCTGTATTACGGGAAAAAAATGGTTGGTGAACACATCACTCCCTCTCATGTGATATTGCTTAATTGTTTTTTTTACCACGATAATAATATGTTAATAAACAGTAATCAGGAAAAAAATATTATGCAATAAACTTTAATGGAATTTTTTTTCTTCTCATTATTTGATTAATCCGTGGAATAATTGATAGAATAATTGATTCGACAAATATTCAATAGTGACCGTCCTAGTACTATTTCAAAATGTCTAATGAGACTGGATAAAATGCTAATGATGCTCACATATGATATGGCAGCACACAGCAAGATTAGCATGACACTCTTACAATGCAAGTATGCTGACAATGTCGATCAACTTTGATACAGAATACACTTTGGTAGATTGATAGGGATTTTCCATCATGCTCTGTAGTAAGGTTAATGTGACTAGTTAAATGCTAACATGATGTGCCTGAAAACTCAAGCAAGCATGTGTATGACTTATTCTGGGGCGATGCATGTAAAAGTATGAACGGTGTCTCATCAGCGGTGGCTGTGGGTGGTCCAAGGACACACATGGAGTTGGGGGGAGAGGGCGGGGGAGTCAGCCCTCTGAGTGTTATTTAGGTGAGATGTATGAGACATGACAGGTGTGATTGAACTCTTTATCAATTGTGTCAAGAACGATTAGCTTGAGGTTAATTGACCCTCGTTGAACTTATTAAAGGAAATTGCTGCGCGTGCACCGGGGGACGATGTTCGTCACGAGGAGATATCTGCGGAACTTTGACAAATCAAAGCTCCTGCCATATTTTATTTAAAACAAAAAAAAAAAAAAACAGCCTGCATCATTATTCAACATAATACTTGACTACAGGGCATTATGTAAAATCCTTATCAGTCTGCCTAGGCACGTTTTGTATCAGTCGATATCTGACTGTGTTAGTATACCATATTTTAGCATTTTATCCAATATCATTAGCCTTTTACAATAGTACCTCACTACAGGGCATAATAATAATACCACTTATATCGTACTTTTCAAGGCACGCAAAGACACTTTACAATTGCACATGATATTCATTCACTCCACATTCACACCCTGACCACCACCCAGGGTGTGACTGTGGAGTGAATGAATAGTGTTCATTGGGTAGCCACAGCTGGCCTGAGGCAGTCTGACGGAAGCATGGCTGCCATTCTGTGCCTATTGCCCTCCAACTACTAACAACTACCCAACCAATGACGTACCTTATCTTTATCAAACTGCCTATGCTCATTCTGTATCAAAGTAGCTTTCTTTATAATACTATATGATGGCATAGCAATGTTAGTATTTTAGCTAGTCTCACGTTTGACAACTAAAAGAAGAAGAAGAAGAAGAAGAAGAAGAATCATCTTTTATTGTCATGAACATGCATGCATGCACACGAAATTTGTTCTCTGCATTTAACCCATCACAGTGAACACATACACATGTTAGTGGAACACACTGGAGCAGGGGGCAGCTGAAGCGCCCGGGGAGCATTTCGGCGTATCAGTGTCTTGCTCAAGGACACCACAGCCGTGAGTCCAGGGGATGTTGGCGGATGGTCCAGTCGGGGTTTTGAACCTAGGTCCCCCACGGTGGCAGGCGATGATCTTAACCATTGGGTCACGGCTGCTGTGATAGATAGAAAGAATAACAAAATAAAGGATTTAGTAGTCCAGCTTGTACTCAAAAACTGTGCTACCATGTTATCCATTAACTGTGATGTACTTGTAAAAAAAAAAAAAAAAAGAAGTTGGGTCAGTGGTGAGTGGGCGAATTTATGAACAGTGTTGGACAATACCGCAATGAAGCGCTGTTTGACCATTTAGTTTCAAGCACTTAGTGGAAGAAACCAGCCCACAGTTATTCATTGGTCACATTTGGCTGCTGGAATCTACAAGAGGGGAGAATGAATTATGTCTGTCGTGTTTTTATGGTCTCGTGAAAGCTGAGCTGTGCTGGTTTCTGAGTTTTGCAATAGGGAGTAAACGACTGCTAAGAGAAAAACATCATTAAAGACCATGTTAAGTGAATTCAGAGATTTGTTTCTATATGTATAAAGATAATTGCTGTCATCCTCAATTGTGGAGATATAGCGTTAAACAGTAATCTTCCATTGCAGTTTTCCTGATGTTTGGGGCGTGGCTAAAACAGGGCCAAGTGACGTGCCCCGGCATGAGTCGCCCCTCACCAACTATATAAGAACTTTATTTGCATGTGCGGCCATCCAGTGTAGCTACGCTGTGTAATCAGGTAGCTAGCTATGCATCTACCTTTCGAATAGTGCACTGACGTGGCCACTTTAGAGAGCCTCGCTGTCAGCCGTGAGTGCTCGCTTGTCATGCAAAGAAAGGCGCAAAAAAATAAATGTAAAAAAGTCTGATTTGACAGCCAGCTTGTGGACAGGGGATTCACGCTGGCATGGCTACTTTAGAGTGCCTTGTTGCTGTGGTGTGGAAAAGCCCCACAATGACATGGTGGGATATATTCCATCAACCGGAGGCTTTAAGTGGATACTGTATATTTTCGCGGCTCAAACATGTAGGAATACGAAAGATGCTAGCTGAACATCAATTTTTCCAGGTCATAGTGCAGGTTTTTGATTGACAGTTGAGCAGGGTGTGGTTTCAGCGCATTCAGCGGAGACGCCCAAATGTTTTGAGAGCAGAGAGAAGAGCTTTTTTCGCGATTTTGAAGTATGATTTTATATACATTACTTTGCAATTATTTCATTCATTCATCTTCCGTACCGCTTATCCTCACAAGGGTCGCAGGCGTGCCGGAGCGGGGTACACCCTGAACTGATCGCCAGCCAATCGCAATGCACATATAAACAAACAACCATTCGCACTCACATTCACGCCTATGGGCAATTTAGAGTCTTCAATTAACCTACCATGCATGTTTTTGGGATGTGGAAGGAAACCGGAGTACCTGGAGAAAACCCACGCAGGCACGGGGAGAACATGCAAACTCTGCACAGGCGAGACGGGATTTGAACCCGGGTCCTCAGAATTGTGAGGCAGACATGCTAACCAGTCGTCCACCATGCCCCCGGCAATGATTTTAAGCATTCAAATTTGGCAAGGTTGGTAACAACACTCTTCCTGGTGTGTCAAATTTGGAAGGCATTTGTTTTCACTTTACGGGGAATTTAAAGAAGAAGAATGGATGCTGCAGATTTATAGTCCATATTCTCCACTTTGCAGCAACGGCCCTTAGTCTCCTCTTGGATATAATGTCTCCTACCATGGCCCAAAATTGTATCTTAGTTGACCCTGTTGCTGTGCCTTACTGTAGCTCTGGATTGTGGAGTTTTTTCTGCCATTTCTACTCTGACGCTTCTGACACTTTTTCACTTCATACAGTATATATAGATATTAGTTGTTTTTTTAAGAGAGAGGTTTTTTTTTTCTAAACATTGGAATGTTGCTGATGATAAATTGACCTTGCGTGTGCACAGAAGAAAGAAGTGGGGAAATACAGGAGGATCCTGCACCTGTGCTATTGTTTTTACAAGCTCGGGAGAGTGCTTTTTTTCTCTGTGTGTGTGTGTGTGTGTGTGTGTGTGTGTGTGTGTGTGTGTGTGTGTGTGTGTGTGTGCGTGCGTGATTTGACCCTTATCAGCTCATGTGAAGCGGGTCATGGTTAGAATAACGGTGAGCAGAATATTTACTACTCAACTGAATTAACAAGGTCAGGAGCCAGCGTGGGATGGTCGTGCTGTTTAATGTTTGTGTCTCGAGGTTAAAGGTGCGGGTGTTGCTTCCTCTGAATCATAATGATATGATCATTTATCGTCACACTCATCTTCCTCCCTCTTTTTTTCCCTCCCTCAGTTGCTCCAGAGAAGCCCTCCCTCACACAGGCATCAACGCAAGCTATTTCTGTTGGACAGCCCGCCAGCTCTGAGGTGTGTTTACAATGTAGTTGCTATGTCGTGTGTATGCTGTGTGTATGTTTGTGTGTCTGTGGGTTTCCAGACAAAAACTGAAGACTTCATTAGGTACACCTGCACAATCTAATTATATACAATCCCCAAAAAATACCATTAAAAAGATAATGCACATAAGTGGCAAGGTTCTGTGCCCCAAGTATGGGTGCAAAAGAAATGTTTTTTTCATTCAGCCCCCAAAGCCAGTTTCACTTAGTAACTTGACCAGTTCAGGCTGTACCCTGCCTCAGTTGGGTTCAATATGGGGAAGATTGCAGACTTGACAACTGCCCAGAAGACCATCATTGATACCCTCCATAGGATGGGTAAGCCACAAATATTCATAGCTAAGGAGGCTGGGTGTTCACAGAGTGCTGTGTCCAAGCATATCAATGGAAGGACAAAGTGTGGCTGGAGAAGTTGCAACAGCAAAAGAGATGACCGTGGGCTTCAGTCGATTATCAAACAGAGAAGAGTCAAGAATCTAGCAGAGATCCAGAAAGAGTGGAATGCAACGGGAGTCACAGCTTCAAAAACCAACACATTCAGATGCATCCGGGAGATGGGCTACAACTGTCGGGTTCCTCGGGTCAAGCCGCTTCTGAGCCTGTGCCAACGTAGGAAGCGTCTCAACTAAGCCAAGGAGACTGGACTGTTGGCCAGTAGTCCAAGGTCCTCTTTTCTGATGAAAGTAAAGTGTGCCTTTCATTCGGGAATCAAGGTCCAAGGATTTTGAGGAAGACTGGTGAAGAACAAAATCCAAGCTGCTTGAGGTCCAGTGTGAAATATCCACAGTCAGTAATGATTTTGGGTGCAATGTCCAGTGCAGTTGTTGGTAAACTGCTTTCTTAAATCCAAGGTCACCGCAACAGTCTACCAGAATGTTTTAGAGGGCTTCATGATTCCTTCTGCTGAGGATCTGTATGGATATCCAGATTTCATCTTCCAGCAGGACCTGGCCCCTGCCCATACCATGCCAGAAGCACCAAAACCTGGTTTGACGCCCATGCTAACACAGTGCTTGACTGGCCAGCCAACTCGCCGGATCTAAGCCCCATTGAGAATCTATGGGGTATTATCAAGAGGAAAATGAGGGGCACCAGACCCAAAAACAAAGAACTGACAGCAAGCATCAAGGAAATCTGGGCTTCCATAACTCCCAGGCAATGCCACAGGGTGATGGCCTCAATGCCACGGCGGATCAAGGCAGTGACTAAAGCGAAGGGATTCCCAACCAAGTATTGAAGATTAACATATCATTTTGAAAGTACCATATTTTGATTGATTTAATGTGACCCTAATTTTTAGTTTTTTCTACAAAAACTGAGAGGTAAATGGTGATTTCTTCACAGTATTCAAATTATTTGAATTCTTGATTTCGTGGGTTTTATGAGCTGGAAGCCCAAATTATGTAAAAACAAACAAATACTTTACATTTCCCGAATCTATAATCAATGAAAGTTTAACTTTTTGAATGGAATTATGGAAATAAATACACTTTTACAACATAATATTCAAATTTTTGGAAAGGGTCTATAAGCTCACTAGCGCTACAGTCATTAAACAACTTTTGGCATTTACACACAATAATAAAGGTTTGGTAATGCAGGCAAATTGTAATGGCAAAGTAGCCTACATGGGCTATAAGTAGGTTTTTACTTTTGACTGTGCAAGGGGTGAATTCAAGGGGTGAATTCAAGGACCACGAACAAAGCAGTACATTGCAAATGCAGATGTAAAAACACTCAATGAATGAAACCTAACAATAACACCAAGATTCCACCAGATGGTACCAAATTAGAACATGTATCGCTTTGGGCTGAGCATAAAATAGTGAATAAACTAGATTTTCAGTGAATAATGTAGGACAGGCTCCCCCGAAAGAATCTGTGAATTTGCGAATGCTGAACCACAAATATACTGGGGTTTACTGTTCTATGTACAGTAATTGCACTTTAAAATTCCTGTTTCTCTTTTATTATGTTTTTATACAATGCAGGACTATTTTTCTTTATCAAATACACAACAAAAAATGTGGCGTGTTTTTTGGTTGGCTGAATGGATGAATGAAATTTCAATTCATTTCAATAAGGAAAATGTATTTGATATACAGTATGAGTAACGTGAGTAACGAGCATGGTCCTGGAACATATTAATCTCATAAATCAAGGTACCGCTTTATTGTGTAAGTGTACCAAGAAGCTTATAACAAAATGGTCATTCTTTGGTCCTGTCAATCAGATCGGTACCTGCGTGACAATGAATGGACACCCGCAGCCAAGGATCATTTGGTTTAAAGATGGGCAGCCCCTTGCCGAGGTCAAGGACAGGAAAGAAAGTATGTTGATATATATAATTTTATCATTTTTAAAGTCACTTTGCACATCAACTGACATTGTCACTCTTGTTCGCAAAGAGACCTACATGGTTCCATCTCAGGTGAAGGAGGCATCGGGCCTGTTCACCATCAAGAGCACACTGTACATGCAGCCAAGCAAGGCCGACAAGGATTCGGTGTTCCACTGCATGGTAGAGTACAGCATGCCGGGAGACCAGATCAAGCAGAAGAAGTCCGACACCATCAACCTCAACCTCAACTGTGAGCGCACGAATTGACAGGCCTTCCTTCTAAAATGTCTGTGATTAGCTCAACTCTTGTTTTGTTGTTTATCTTGCTATCTTACGTTCTTTGCTATCCACGACTCGTGTTATCTAATCAACTGTATGTGTCCCCATCTCCCACCACCGAGAGTGAAGGTGAGCCACGCCAGAACAAAGTAGAATGGAAAACAAAAATAGTTAATGATAGCAGCAAGATAGTAATGTGCTAGCATGCTAGGTCCAGATGCTATGTAGGTTGCATCGTCTTCTGTACTACCGTGTAAATTTATCTGTATACTTTCAAATGATTACAAATGAGTTCATCTTTAACATTTTGACCCACTTATTAACATGTTGTCAAGTTAGCTTGAGCTGCTATGCTTAGCATGCATGTGGAATGCTACATAGCAGCTTGTGGTTCTTTTAGTGGAGTCAAATAAAATGAACACAAATGAAATAACTGAAATATAAATAAAATAATTACAATTATTAACATTTTGACCCCATCATTAAAGTAGTTTTGTCACATTAGCTCGAGATGGTTATTAGGATTTCCACATAGTTTCCAGGCAGGACATGTCCCGCTGCAACATGATTAGCTCCTGCGTCACGGGAAGTGCACGTAGATGTAACAAGATGACCATCCCAAACAGGCATCACATTTGTATGAAATAAAAACAAGTAAGTTTGTTATGGTTAGGTTTAGGGCTAGGTTTGGGGCTGAAGGCGGTTTAGGATGGGTTAGGATTAGGGTGGGTTAGGGTTAGTGGGAAACATATTAACGCCGCCAAACTTACAGTAAATCACATATTTCTTTACCTGTCTGGAAGCAGTAGGGCATGTTCTACTGAGATACAACAGCCAATCATAGTGCAGCGCGCATGTCCAAGAGCCAGTAATATTCGAGTAGGGCGTGTCCTGCCTGGAAACTATGTAGGAATCCTAAAAACACCTTTTAGAATGCTACATAACGGCTTGTAGCTCTTTTAGTGGAATTAAATAAAACATAACACAAATTAAAATAACTAAAATGGGAATAAAAACTAATCAAATTAACATTTTTACCCTACAACTAAAATAGTCTCATCAAGTTAGTTCAAGAGGGTATGTTTAGCATGTTTCTGGATTGCAGGCTAGCAGCTTGTGACTATTTTTGTTGAATCAAATAAAAGTAACACAAATCAATGGGTAAAATGTGAATAAAATGAATACAATTATTTTCATCCTGTTCTTAAAGTAGTCTCATTATGTTAGCTCAAGATGCTATGCGTAGCATGTTTGAGGAATACTACCTAACAGCTTGTGGCTCTTTTTGGGAATCAAATGGAAATATAGAATAGAATAAAGAATAACTTTTTAACCTGTACTATATAGTTTTATATTGTTTTTTCCAAATGTGACTACTAGGTATTTTAAGCCACATGTTGTTATTAGGGTTTTGGTTTTAAGTAAATTTTCTTCCAGCTCCTAAATGTCATTTAGCCGATTCTTTGGTGGCGTCACAGTTAGTACTCCACCACAGAAGACGAAAAATGCTGAGCATTAGATGAGGAAAGAGGAGTCACTGGGAAAGTGCTTGTGGAATGCTTTGTACGTCTCCCATTGATGACATATAGTCTGGCAGTGGAAACTCACCCAATAGAGGAATTCTCACCTGTTCCCTCCCAATGTCTGTCCTTGTCCATCTAGACCCTTCGGAGTCGGCAACATTTACCCTTCTCAATGCCGGAGCTGTCAAAGAGGGCGACAACGTCACCATGAAGTGCGAGACGGACGGAAACCCTCAGCCAGAGTTTGACTTCATCAAAGATGTATGTTGAAAATAGTTGTGTTGAATAAACATCAAACGGGAACACGTTTTTGTTGTTTTTGCTCAAAACAATTTGTAAATTCATGCTTTTTGTTATGATAGCAACGCATCAACTCGTGTTCCCTTGGTGCTATACAGAATTTATGCACAATTATGCCAGCCCCAATGAAGAAAATTTACATATTGTTGCTTTTCAACAAAAAGTACATCTTCAAATTTTGAGTTTGTTTTATTTTGAGTTTGTTTGTTTATTTTATTTTTTTAGTAATCTATAAAAAACAAAGACAAGTATTTTAGTTTTTTTTATTTGGATCCAATATACCCAGAAAATGTGTCTTTGATGTGTTTTTAGGTAAAATGACTCCTAAGAGTGTGAAGAGGCATGCTTTTTTTTGTTAGATGTGTCGTGTAGCAGGAATAGCAACACATGAACTTTTTGTTCGAGAGAATTTGTGGGGCACAATTACAGCTGCCAAATGTCCTATGGAAAAAATTCATATATGGTTGCTGTCCAACAAAAAGCTCATCTTCAGATTTTGAGACTTTGTTTTTCAAATTTTATCTGGGAAAAAAAAGTATTTGTTTTTTAAAATACAAAAAAAAACTATTTCTTTTTTTTTCAGATACAAAATAACCTCCCTAGAATTTAAAGATAGAGTACATGATTTTTGTTTACCGGCGATGTGTCATGTAGCAGGCATAGCAATGTATCAACTTGTGTATGTACTTGTTACAAGGCAGAATTACAATTGCACCTGCCCCAGTGCCCTATAAAGACAAATCAGATCTGGTTGCTGTCCAACAAAAAAATTATTATTCTTTTTTTTTTTTTTTTTTTTCTGTGTGTTGCAAGCCAATTTTTTTGTTACAAGCAAGCTTCAGATACACTGATGCTAAAGTGAAGTGAATACCCTGGCCTGTGGGGAAGGTCGAGTTTTCTTAATTAAAAACTGAAAAAATTTAAAATGTAAAAATGTTGGTGAGCTTGAACGGATTAATGGCATTTCACTTCATTTTAATGGGTTAAATTGATTTGGTACACAAGTAAATTGATTTATAAGCTTGGTCGTGGAGCAAATTAAACTTGTAAGTCAAGGTACACCTGTATAATTAGATTTGTCATCCACACAAATGTATAATTTCTCACCCTCCAGGGCAAGGCCATCACTGGCCAGGGCGGCCTCCTGATGTTGAAATCCAGCAAGCGCACCGACGCCGGTATGTACACATGCAAGGCCATTGACTTCGACAACCTCGACGCCGACCTGACAGGCGAGATCAACCTCAGCGTACACTGTGAGTGAGCCACTAAAGCAGGGTAGACACAGGGAAAAAACACTCTTAACACACCTCTCACCACAGGATAATCACTCAGGATAATCTTCCAGAGGCATTCGATGATGGGGCCTTTGCTGACTTTGCTTGGAAGTAATAGAAAATGCTAAAATTTGGTACAATAATCTGTTTGCGTGTACTCCACTTGATTGGCTATCTTTCTGTTTCGTGTCACCATCACAGAGTCTGACTTGGCCCAATTCAGTTTTGATCACACTAACGAGGATTTGCAATTGTAAATATTGAACTACAAGTAGATTAACATTTGTGATTATCTACCTCGACTATTTACTGAGAAGATCAGGGAGGAAAATTCCTTATTAACATACCCCACACTGAAGGATAATCGCTCAGGATAATCTTACAGACACATCTGATAATCGAGCCTTTGCTGACTTTGATAGGGAGGAAAAAGGCTCAAATTCGGCCAAATTATCGGTATGTGTGTACCGCGCTTTATGCATGGAAAGGACAAAAGAGTCTGACCGTCCGGTCGGATTGTTCACAGTTCAGGCGTCACTTTAAAGTCGTCCTAATTTGTGCCTATCAAACACATTAAGGGGAGATAACCTCCAAATTGTGCGGAACGGCCTTGGCACAAAATGGTCTAAACTTCAGAGAAAGGGCATTAGCTTTGTACTTCGAAATATTCTTCTTTGTGTAACCCTCTTAAGAGCTTTATTACCTGCTCGCCAAAGCTCTTAATTGATTTTTTTCTCTCTCTCCGTGTCAGACATTGATCCAATGAGTGTGACTCCAGCGAAGCCTCAGGTTGTCATGCTTGGAGACAGTGTGGAGTGGCAGTGTAAGACCAAAGCCTCTGCACCACATACGGTGCAATGGAAAAAGGTGAGATGAGTGTTTTTTCCTTGCATTGTCCCTTTACCAGGACTTATTTGAGGTCTCTCACCCCCTATTACCAGGGAAGTCATAATTTGACATTTGGAGTAGTATTTTATGTGAAATTTCATTTTGGGAACCCAGCACCAGGTGCAAAGCAGGAGTGACCCTTGCGCTTTGGAAATTTAGCCCCCGAAGCCAGTAATATATAGCAACATTAAATTCGGTGAACATGTCTATCACAACTAAGACTCGCAAAAAAGTCTCAAGAACCCAAGCCTGAAAAGACGCAGAAAGACATTTTGGTTTGAAGAGACAATTTAGAAAAAGAGGTTTTATCCTAAAAATATAAGACTTTTCTCATGGACTGTGATTTCCTTTCTTGCTGAAAAGGTTTTTCCATTTGAAAAACATTTTAATCACTTCATTCTCATCCTATCAGTCCCATTTTAGCACTCACTCACAGTTGCAGTTTTGTTGTAGTAATAAAGACAAGCGCTATAAAAACGGACAGACATTCCTTTAAGATGTAAGAGATTTCTTTTCTTGAAAAATGATCAAACAATTCTTAAAATATGTTTTGCTTTAATCTGAGAAAATAAAACTATTTTCCTATATGACGATTTTTTTTTCTCAAAAAATAGATACAAAATGTTTTCTTTTAAACAAGATTCTTTTTTTTTTTAATTCTGAAAAAATATAAAATATGTATTTTCTTGAAAAAAATGTTTAAGAAAAATTAATCACGATCCAAAAAAGACAATAATCATAGCAACTTTATTCTTATCCTGTCAATCTCATCTCAGCGCTTATTGCGATTTGCTGACACAAAGCTGCGCTAGTGTCGTTTGATACCTTCCACTTGTCATGCAAAGAATGTTTCTCCGTTGTTGTCGAGCCTTTTGAATATTCTGTTGTGTCTTCCTGGCATGAGCGACTGCTTTCTAGGAAGAAAACCCTCCTATTGTTGTTTCTTATGCGGCGGAATTTCCATGAGAAAATTGTGCGTTCGCAACGGCCAAGTGACTGTCATTTGTTATCACTCTGTGTTTGTGTGTGTGAAAGCTGCACTTTTGCTTTCCCATATCCTGACGGCCTACGACATTAGGTAGACGTGCACAGTCAACTGAGATTCAATATAGGGGGCGTGTGATGAATAACCAAAATATTACAAAGAACTTTATATGATGCAGTGCAAACTACAACCACAATATTAAACATATTGCTAATACCTCAATCAAACTTTTATTTTAGTTGTACCTAATCAGGGGAACACGATGGACTAGTGGTTAGCATGGCAATTCTCGAATTTGAGGTTCAAATATTGGCGAAGGTGCTCGCCTATCATCTGGAATAGGCTCCAGCTCCACCATGCCCTAAATAGGAAAAGCTCTACAGAAAACAAAAGGATGTTTTTCCCCTTTAATTATTAGATTTTTTAAATATGATTTGTTTTCCTGGGGAAAATATCATTTTATTAGGCTGTTCCTATACTGAGGACAAATGCTATAGAAAGTGGATGGATGGATGTACCTCATGAATGCAATGTACGGCTTACATTATCGTTTTTTTCATCTCCGCAGGGTTCCGAGGTTCTCTCTCAGGATGGGACGCTCTCAATAAAAGCCGACTCCTACGAGAAAGGCGGCGAGTACATGTGCGTCGGAGCCGTGCCGTCAGTCCCGGGACTGATAGACCAGGCTAGCACAGCCCTCACCATCAAAGGTACAACAGTACACTGACACTGGCATGACTTCATAACATAAAGATACCAAAAGACCTATTGGAAACACTGTATACACATGCAAGTTAGGTTCATTGAAGTCTGTAATTGTCCATAAGTGTGAATGTGTGTGTGTGTGTGTGTGTGTGTGTGTGTGTGGTTGTTTGTCTGTCTGTACATGCACCCTACTATTGACTGGTGCATCTGCCTCTCACCCACAATCAGCTATCTTTCAAAACCATCAAAAGCTATTTTTCCCAATTTTTCCCGGCTTCTGCACGGCAACAGGATGCTAACAATGCATGTTAGCTGGCTCTGACGTTGTTCAGGAAGGACACAGCACAGTTGGAGGAAACGGCAAAGCGAGGGTGTCGCTTTCCACCTTGTTGGTTTACGCCCAACGCGGGATGGAATCATTTTGTTTATGCCCTCTTCCTTCCTCCACAGGAAAGCCAATGATCGATACACCAGTCGGCGGGGAGGTGTCCAAGGAAGGAGATGTGGTATCCCTGAGGTGCTCCGCCTATGGCTCCCCTGCCCCTCAGTTCACCTGGAAGCCCTCAGGAAAAGAGGTAAAAGTGTCAGACATTGGTACCTAGCCAGCTCGTGAATGATAATTGTAGCAGTCTACATCTTTACTCAGTGTTCCTTCAAGTCAAATCGCATAAACAGATGGAACCAAATTCACGACAGCAGTCACTGAAGCTCCAAATTGAAGTCCTTTGTTCACACAACGTTGGTCAATGGCCCATGAGAGCGACACTCTGCTCCTTTGATAGCTTTCTTCCCTTCCCTGTATACAATTATGACTTTATTCTCAAATCACAGGTTCTTTTTTCTGAAAAATATGAGTTGAAAAAGACATTTTTCTCCCCTGAGATTGTATGCTGAGCAGTCAGGGTGTACTCCACCTCTTGCCCAAAGTCAGTTGGGGTCGGCTCCAGCTCATCAGCGACCTCATTTACCACCAGCCTTTCCACCAGTTAACATGGATATTTGACTTCTAAAGTCGTCAATGGCAGTGATTGTAATTGATGAGAACAAGCGCTAAAGAAAATGTTATCCTCCTGAGATTGCAAATTTTCTTCTCAAACAATATTTATTTTATTGAAAAATATGTAGGGGGTGGGGGATTGGTTGAAAAATATAAAAAGTTAAAATTACCACAAATAAAACTTTTATCTTAAAATAAAATTAAGAATATATTATTTTAAAAAATGATACTTCTTTATCAAAAATATGACTTTGTTGTAAAAATAAATACTTTTTGTTTTTGAAAATATATTTTATTTTAAAAAATACATTTTTATTCTAAAATATTTTTAAAATCTGTTTTTTTGTCTTCGTTTTTTTAAATGTGGGGATTTTCTTGGAAAAGAAATCTAAAAAAATATATATACTTTTTTTCCCTCAAAGAAATATGTCTGTGTAAATTCTCAGTCATCTTGGTCATAATAATCTGCAAAGGTTGAATCAAGGTAAATGGACTGTTCTTCCTACACTATAAAACAAGTCAGTTTATTGCCATTCTTTTTTAAATGTTTTATTATGTTACATTATGATATTGTATTATACAATACAATTTTATTTGTATTCATTAAAAACAAAAAAGTGTTTTTTTTTGGGGGGGGGGGGTGCAGATAAATGGCATTTCAGTTAATTTCAAAGGGGAAGATGGATTTGGTTAAATTAAGTTACGAGCTTGGTCATGGAACAGATTAAACCAAAAAGTTAAGGCACCTCTGTATTGGTAGAACTAAAAAATGTACACGGTTTGAATTTCAAGCAGGCACTAAAATTGTGATGATAACAATAACAAAATTATTATTAGCCATTGCAGAAGTAAACCTATTAAAACAGATCTATAGAACATCAGAGAGGTTCGATGTGCTCGCACAGGGAAGGAAATTTGTGTTTTACTTGCACTATTTAGCTATTAATGCACTGCAGTTAAAAACAAAAGCCCCCGTAGGCGGGAGGCAGCTTGGCGTGACATCAAGTGAAATAATAAAACTATAATGAAACCTCCTTTATGCTCCACCGTTTCATCTGCAAATGCTGATGGCTGCACTATTAAAACATGAAAAGAGTTTTTGGATTAGAGTTTTCAATTAAAAAAGAAATGGAAAAACTAATAATTACTTGCACTAGTGTCAAAACGTTTGTCATTTCGAGGCGACGTTTGCTTGTATGTGACATAGTTGTGTATGTCCATCCCTCAGTCGGTGATGGTGGAGGGTAACAAGGTGGTGAACACCGTCACCCTGCCGGCCACCGCCGCTGTCATGAAGGACGGCGTGACCTGTGAGGTGGCCAACGAGCACGGCACCGACAGCAAGACCTTCGCTGTATCTCTCAAAAGAGGTCGGTCACAATTTTTTAAAATCTCTATATCAAAAGTGACCACGCCTTCTGTCATGCAGAAGGAATGTCTTCATCACACTCAAAAGAATGGCACATCATGTTTTTTTGTTGTTGTTGTTTGTTTTTTTTCAATGTGGACTGGTTTCACACAATTCAGTTTTATTAAATTAACACTAAAGTATGATGTTGGTCCAGCATTAATGTGCATTTTGCCCATTTCATTAGTTCAGCACAAAATACTGGACTGAGGCAGCTTCTTTTTTTTTTTCCTTCCGCTCCGCTAATACAATGCAAGATGAAGTCGTTGACATTAAAATTGAGCAAAGTCAACTTTTGGGGGGGTAACACAACTTACAAACGTTTTACTCTCCTCATAACTTGTGGGTCAAATTCAGCAAATTCAAAGTGTAAAACGTAGGAAATATGTGTTCGAAAAGTTGTAATTGTAAATGTTATTTTTATTGTATATTTGTAATTGTTTTTGAATTTGCAAACACCTCTCCTTAGCAAGTGTATTAAATATACAGTAATAACACCGCGGCGACACAACAGGCAAATACTATACAGCGGATAGGGACCGGGACCGACCGCAAATAGCGAAAATCCTCCAATAATTGATGAAAATTAAAATTGCATTGAGAAAAAAATCTCACTAGTTATTTTCTTTTTAACCCAAAAAATGATTGAATAAGCGGGAATATACTGCCAATAAGCGTTTTGCACGAAAAACGGGGGTTGGTTCCCTGCCATCGGGGGAAGAAAAAAATAGGTAAATCTGTGAGTGTCGAACCATGACTATAGGGGGTCCACTGTACACTCATTTCCACTTTTTATATACAGTATGTCATACTCACCCACACATCTTATTTCAACTAATTTTAGCACACAAACATGAAGTATGGTTAAGTGATGACTTTCATCTCTAGTTTACATAATGCAACATTTGCTATCATTTTTTATGGACAACACAACGAATCAATAGGAAATAGTTTATATTAATAAAATGTAATAAAATGACTTGAACTATTTTATGTAAGGCCAAAATGTGTCACAATGCATAAGTTTTAGTGCAAAACCTCCCTGAAGTCTCACGGGGGAAAACAACTCTAGAACTAAAATAAAATAAATGGTGCAACACATGCTACAAACATGGCAGAAGCACCGCACAATAAATAGCTGAAAGCTTTTTTCAGAAAGGCCCAGTATTTTTCATGTTTCTACTAATTAAAGTACATTAGCTTTGTGCAAAATCTGAATGAATTCTTGTGAGGATTTCCACTTTTTCAAAATAAATTGTGAAAAATTGAACAGTCCAACGGATTTTTTCAGAATGATATATAACGCGCTTGAACTGCTTTTAATTATTATATCATTATAACAAACCCGCCTGTAGTTCACTTTCCACAAATTTCACTTAATTACTTTTCATACAGAATGTCAAAAAAGATAAATCAGGCATGTTATTTTCATTAATAGGATTTTTTTTTAAACAAAATTGCTGACTTTCTATTAATTTCAGCGCATTACATTTTTTTATAAAAAAGAAAAAGAAATAATCCTATTTGTGATGAAAACACAATCCTGACCTGCTCCTTTTTGCAGTTGTTTATAAAAACAAGCTTTTTAAGCAAAAAACAATTGACTAAATTCAGTGCATTAGTTTTAATATAAAATCCACCTTACTTAAAAAAAAATAGTAAAATTCTCATGCAATTTATTTTTGAATGAATTAAGAAAATTAAGATTCTTACTACTAATTTCAGCATATTGCGATACATTTTTCACCACTAAATTCTAGGGAAAGCACACGATCCTGTTTTTGTTTTTTCCTGCACCACCACCACTCATTTTTTTTTCTCCTTTTTGAATTTTTCATTAAAAATAATATGCAAAGGAAAGAATGAGTTAACATTGTACTTTTCATGCAAAATGTGCCTTTTTAAAAGCAGACCATGCAGTTTATTTTCAGAACTATGAATGTAAAAACAAATGCTGACCTTCTATTAATTTCAGCGCATTACATTTATGGGTAAAAAAAAAAAAAAAATCAACTAAATCCAAATGGAGCCACACAATCCTGATGATTTTTTTCATTTTTTTTTCACTAGTCTCTTCTTCTTTTCCTGCTTTTGCAGCTATTGACAACTCCGCCAACAGAGGTAGAGCCTTCTCCCTCCTCCTCCTCTTGTCCCTCCTGCTCTCAGGACTCTTTGTTGTACAGACCCTGTCATTTTAGTACACCCTCCCAAACGCCTTCCTTCTTCACCCACCTGTCCCCTTCCCTTCATCATACACACACACACACACCACTGCACTGCAATCTTGTACATTAGCCCTCTTGCTACCAAACACTGTGGATATTGTATATTGTACTTCTTCTTTTCTTGTCACCTTTGTAATGTCTGTCAGATATTTTGTGGATGCTGCGACACGTTTTTTGTGGCCCTCAGGGGACAATAAAGGATTCTATTCTATTCTATCCCTTCCTTTCCACTCTGTGTGTGTCTCCTTTCGGCCTGTATTTGCACGCTCGTTCTCTTTTTTTCTCGCCGTTTGTGTGTGCGTTGCGGTGCTTGCTTTGCTAAGCTACTGGACTGAGCAACTTTCTTTCTCTCAAAGTGCTGCTCTCTGGAAACCCTGTGCTTAAGTCAGGTCTGTAACCGCTAACTTCACTCACGGGCTGTTTGTCCACGTGCGTGTGTGTGTGTGTGTTTTAACTGTGTCTCTGTGCACATTACGATTTAGTTTAGTCGTGTTTTGACAAAAGCTGTTTGTGTACGCATGCTTGTATTACTGCTGCTGTGGGGACAGACGTCTTGCGTAGAGATCCATAACATCATCTGACTTTTACGTCTTTTAGATTTCCATCTTTAAGTTTGTGCGACGTCATTTTTTTTAGATGGTAGTTCCTGGAACGAGCATAAAGTCACTGTCCAATAAAAACATGAGTCAATCCATGCTGTGCAAGGGGGATATGGACCGAGACCTGCCACAAGTAATTGACACCCCGACTAAATAATTTCCTATACTAATAGTTTAAAGCATTAATATACCCAAAACTATGATCGCAAAACAATTAATATCATTTTAAACTCATCTTACAACATTACCCTTAAAAAATAATGGCTTAAAGATGATTAGATTTTAGAAAAAATGCACTGGAAATGCACGTGAACATTCGATGTAGACTCACCGTAACCTCCACTAACAACTCAGGCTAAACTTAGCTCCTCCCTGACATACAAAGATGTTAGTCTCTTAGTCGAGATGTATCACTTCAACATACGTCTTTGACACCAATTACCATTTTCCTTTTAGCTGGGGTTTTGGGGCAATCTTGTGGAAAGAGCACAAAAAACGCAAATTGGTGAATTTGTGAATCGTGAACCACGAATAGGCAGATGTTCACTGTATCTCCAATTTTATTTAATTTTTTTTTTTTTTTTGCCATTGTTACTTTTTCAGATAAAAACAAAAACGCAAACTAAAAAAAAAATTGGAGAAACGGGATCCTCAGTTTACAACAGTCCGACATATGACTTTTTGTGGTTGCAAACGGCGAGCAATGAACTAGCAGTATAAGAATACGTGGTCACGAGCACACAAAAAAATACTTACTGTAATTATGACTTTACTACTGCCGTTAGCTTGAGTTAGGGAGAGACTGTGCCACATTCCGACTTCTGTACAAATTCAGGTTTAGTTGTGTTTTACGAACAGAACCCCATCCTACACTCAGGACCCCGTGTACATGCATTTCATTGGACAGTGACAGTAGCGATTCAGACGATTCACATACATGCTGACAAACACAAAAATCCACTGACATTGCGGTAATATGCATGCCAGTGTAGGTTAGTCATAGACTATGGCACGTTCTGACTCAAGAACAAGTTCAGCTTACATCGCCATCGTAGGAACGGAACTCTGTTGTGAATCAAAGACTTCCCCAGACTTATTCTTTATCTGAAATAAAATCCTTGATGACAAAATTTTGCAACGTGGTTGGTAACTCACCGCAAAAAAAAAAAATGTTATAATTGTAATTGTATTGTAACGTCATGTCTCCACAAGTCCAGTAATAAAAACATGGGTGGCGTCGGGGTCGGTGATGTCGTCATTGTGCCGTGGCTGGTCAGCAGCTTCATTGTTGTGAATATGCCGGTCCCGTTTATTTGGGTCCCATCACATTTCAGTCTTTTGCATTTAAGACTAACTCCACATCCCACTTACCCCCGCTCTCTCTCCTACTCCCCCACCCGCCCGCATTTGGATCCCCATCTTTCCTCCATCCCTTCCCTCTTCCCATCCTCATTCTCATCTGCCCTACCCTCCTACAAAACAAAATCATCATCCTCCCCCGCTCCCCATGTGAATGAAACGCCTCATGATTCCCCCCTTCCCAAATCAATAAAACGCTCCCATCCCCTCCAAATTCTTCCTCCACTATGACGAATTTCCACCTCCATCCCCATAACCTCTTCCTGAACCTTCACCTCTTCCATCCCCATCCTCACCCACCCCGTCATTGCGGCGCTGTAGCTGACCAGCAGCAGGGAGGTTCCAGCGGGGTGGTGATAGCCGTGGTGGTGTGCGTGCTGCTGCTCCTGCTGCTGGTGGCCCTCATCTACTTCCTGAACAAGAAGAGCAAGCTGCCCTGTGGCAAGAAGGACAAGAAGGAAGTGTGAGTATCTGGTAGAGTGCTTCTCAAACCCACGCGCGATACCTTGGGGGTCCGCCCCTTTGAAATACGCCCGAACCAAAACAGCAGCACCCAACTGAGGCACGTAAAACATCCATCCATCTATTTTCTGAACAGCGTGCTGGTTCCTATCCCAGCAGACTCTGGGCGAGAGGTGGGGTACACCCTGATGGGTCGCCAGCCAATCGCAGGGCACATATAAATAAACAACCATTTGCACTCACATTCACACCTACGGGCAATTTAGAGTCTTCACGCATGTTTTTGGGATGTGGGAGGAAACAGGAATACCCGGAGAAAGCCCACGCAGGCACAGGGGAGAACATGCAAACTCCACACAGGTGGGGCCGGGATTTGAACCCCGGTCCTCAGAACTTTAAGGCAGATGTGCTAACCGGTCGTCCATCGTGCCGCCCGGCACGTAAACAGTCTCCGATAAATTGAAGTATGAAGCGTACCTTAGAAAAGTGATCTCACAACGAACGTAACAACAAATAGCGTTCCAGTATATCCTGAAATGTGGTTGCTCCACAATGTACGCAACTTATGTTGTGCTCAAATTACAGTAACCCTTGTTTTGTATGCACTAGTGCTAGTCATTAGCTTCTGACTAGTCTTTGGCTTGAAAAAAAAGGTATATATATATATATATAACTACTGCTCATAGTTACGACAGTAACTTAGATGTAAATGGCACTTCTTCACTGTACCAAAGAACTATTTCTTTCTGATTGTATTGTTGTTGTCCTCACATTCGAGGACAATATAAAGGTTCATATTGTTGTTTCAGAGGATGTTTTCTGTATAATTTTGGTTGTTTTTAATGTCTAGATTTTTAATGTAAAGTGTTTTCTCTCCTGCTCCCCCTACAGAGCAGACACAGAAGTGAACAATGACATCGTCGTGGAGATGAAGACAGACAAGGCCAACGAAGAAGCCGGTCTCCTCAACAAGAGACCGCCCGCAGAGCAGGTGGGCTAACAGACACAGCCTAATATGCTAAGAAGCTCCTAAAGGCGTAGTAGCCTCGGTTTAAGTCATCGTTTGATACCAGGTGAAAACAGTTTGGCAAATTTGGGGGGATTTTTCCTTTTGTTTTTCCATTTCTGGTGTCAAGCTGCCACTTTAACATTTTTAACAGTCATGCAAGTGTAAAGCTAACAGCTCTTTCTATTAAAACAAAAACAACAACAAAACCTTTGGTCTTAACCTTAAAAACGAATGATAAAGGGAGGACATTTTGCATTTGATTGTTCCATCAAAATCACAATTCGGCAATATTCAGAATGTCTCGCTCACAGAAACACATCTTTGGATATAGGCAGCTAACCAAATAGTAAAACATTGTTAATAGTATCAATATTTATAATTGCCCATATTAATAGTTTTAAACCCTAAATATAGAGAGCTTTCCCTCTGTTAACATGGTGCCTAAGAGGGAATATAGCTCTTGGGCGACATCTTAGGGCGTTACAGAGCACAAAAATATGCGGACATGTGCAAATTTGGTGTAAATTTGACGTTTTTTAACCATTAGGTTGTCTTAATACTCTTCAAATCGCAGGGCACATACAAACAAACAACCAGTCGCACTCACATTCACACCTACGGGCAATTTAGAGTCGTCAATCAACCTACACTGCATGTTTTTGGGATGTGGGAGGAAACCGGAGTGCCCGGAGAAAACCCACGCAGGCACGGGGAGAACATGCAAACTCCACACAGGCGGGGCCGGGGATTGAACCCCAGATTGAACTGTGAGGCAGACGCTCTAACCCGTCGCCCGCCGGGCCACCCTTTTTAAATAAGTGTTTTGAATTGTAGATAGAATTTGTCAACTATGTAATTGTCAGCTATTCCTCAATATTTGAAGAAAAGCTCACCTGTTCTTGGTGCCAAGGACCTTTGTTGAAGCTTCATTTAGTCAGGCCATGGAAAAGAAGTAGGTGGTCGTCAATTACTCGCAGATAGAAGAGGAACACTTTAATGAGCTGTGGTCAGGGCGGAAACATCCACCGATATCATATCAGTTTCGCAAACTGTCTTGTCAGTCAACTGTCTCCCAGACAGATTGAGAACGTTGCCCCCACAGTTTAGCGGTTGCGACATCTCGCTTCCAAAATGCCATCGCGCAAGTAAGACGTCTTGTCAAACCCTTGATAGCTGGTCTTGTGATTGGCAGCCAACTGACACGCTCCCTTTGGCATCTTGTCTTGAATCCGAGCAGCTTGTTTTTTTCAAGAAAATAACATCACCACGTCCACCTCGATGCCGTCACACTGTCACTTTGGAGACATTTGTGTTGCTTTTTGACATTGACGCCGCGCTCGCTCTTTCTTCTGTGTTCTCTTGCAGTGATGAATGAAGACTGACAGAGGGACCAAGGGAAGAAGCTCGACAGTTATGAAGAAAAAACTGGACCGATTTGTATTCGCTAAACTTTTTTTTTTTTGAGGGGTGGGGGGGGGGGGGGTGTCAGCTCTCCTTGAAAAATGCTACACTATGGCATCACTGAATGATGCTTTACTGAACCAATCACAGCTTTTGGGTGCTCCCTGGCAGAGTAGTGCAATAGTGTGCTTTCAATAATATTTTAAATTACAAAAAAAAATTCAACGGTGGCAAACTCATATAGTGCCACCATGCCCCTGTGCGTTTGTGTATTGTTCAAGTTTCACACTACGACTACTCTGCCTTGGAGTCTGCACTTAAATCAAATCATTGTAGTGTGTGTGTGAAATTTGCCGACGTTCTCTCTTTACCCACTTCCATAATCATGACTGTCTGCTTCTAAATCAAGCGCACTGTGTTACATTTCTGCTCTGCTTTAGCAATGTTTGATGGCGTCATACATACATGTACACACTCTATGTTCAAATGTATTGGGACACCTGACTATGGCTGGATTCACACTGCAAGTCCAAGTATGCAGTTCTGATTTAATGCCGATATTCACTGTTGTTGTTTTTACTGTCTGTTTCCATGTTCATTTCAGACAGATGCCCAAATTGCACGCGAATAACCCCACAAATGACAACACGAAAGAATAATACATAAATTAGACAAATATGAAACATTCATAGTATTTAGTTGTCCTTGACTAACTCTTCCCACCATTGATTACTGTAAATGAGGCTAACCTTAGCCCCACTGGCCGTCATCTGTAATTATTTTCCTAATTTAATGATGGACACACTTCTAATCTTGCATATTTGGACCATGTTTAGTTGTCTCGGCTTTTGCTGTAGTTTGGATGTTCAGTGGGGTTTTTTTTGTTGTTGTTTTTTTTCTGTGTGTCATTTGGGTAGACGCGGGTGTGTATACATCAACGATGTATTTATCTTGATGTCAAGCTTCTATTGATGAGTTGTATCCATCTGCACGCACACAGGAAGATATCCAATACGTATTGGATTTTTATCCACATAACTGGAAGGGGCCTGATTCCAAGCTGAAGATATCCGATTCCATGCATTTTTTTATACAAACGCTGCCAAATCCCAATTGTGCCACTTCACAGCAAAAAAAAAAAATAACAAATTCTGTTACTTGAACCATTAAGTGTAAATCCAGCCTAATACTCCTACAAGGAAGTGAGAAGGGGAAAAACAAATATTTTTTTGCAGCATCGCTCTTTCTAGTCAGACTTTCTACAACAGGGTTGGGGAACTTGGGCCATGTGTGCTGACACAAGAGCTATTTGATCTAGCCCCCATGAAAATCTAAAATCTAACTAGATGTTGGTGACCATGTGGAGTCAAACTTTGCTGCCTTGCTCGACCCAAACCTAGGACAGAAAAACAGTTTTGGCATTTTAGTGCCAGTTCTGTCTCATTTTCATAGTATAGCCCTTCAAAATGATTTATTTGGCCTAATATGCTCCTCGAAGGACTTTATACAATACTTCCCCAACGTTATTCTTATTATTCTAAGATTTTTAGTGCCAGTCAAGCCATTTCCAGCATACACATTTATAGATATAGTATAGAATTTTGCTACGTCCACTTTTTTCCCTTGACTTCTTTCCTCTCTTTTTTATTTTTTTATTTTTTAAGATTATTTTTAGAACTGCAAGTTCGAAACTGATTTCTTAAGTGTCTGAGCTGCCTTTTTTTTTCAAGGATTAAACCATTCGAAAGCCCAATTTCAGTGAAAATGATGTGAAACTGCAGAGGCAAGGGGTGGGGGGATGCTGGTACAATCACTTGTCTGAGCAGAATTTGAAGGCGCTCGGGCCCAGCAGTTAGATGAAGGGAAGTGAGTGAATTTTTTTTCTTTTTTTCTGGGGGTTTCTTTATTAATCATTTGAAAATGTCACAGCAGAAAGTCAGGGAGGTGGTATTGTTGAGAGCTGATTTTATTTTTTTTATTTTTTTTGGGGGGGGGGGGGACTTATGATCTTGTGTGCGCGCCAATAGCGGCTTGACGTGGCTTTTGACTTTTGTTGTACACTGGAACTAATGGCCTTGAATTACCGTAAAAATACAAAGGGTCACCTCAAACCACTATCTGATTTTGTATTTCAATGTGTGTCTACTGTTCTTGACTGTTAGCAAACCTGTCACGGCAGGCTTAAAATTGGAGCATCTGTTTTTTGTTTTAGTCACTGTTTTATACAAAATGATGTGCTTGTTGCCTTTTTATTTGTGAAATTTGGGACTACTGAGTTGTCTTTTCTTTTGTTTCCTCTTTGAGGATTATTATTTGGATGAGATTCTCCATGCTTTACTTCTCTCTTCTGTAAACTGTATATTTTGTGGTACGCTCTTGTGGGGTTTTGATGTATCTTTTTGTATTTTGTTCCAGCTGTTTAGAATTTATAATGGAAAAAAACAACACTTATTCGTTTTCTGTTTTTATTCAAAAGCAAAGAAAAAAATCACGTCACTGGTAATTCATTACTTTTAGTCAGTTTCTGAATTTGGCCTGGACAGTGAACCCCCGTTTATCACAGGGCATACGTCACAAACCAACCAATGATATAGGAACCATGTGTAGAAGAAAAAAAAAAAAAAGGTGTTCCTGCTCCAACACACTTTAATTGATTTTAAACTTTTTTTTTTTTTTTTTTTTTTTTAAACTTTTTTAAGTATTCCTTTGTGCCTGCTCTCGGTCGCATGGTTTTCCCAATGAGAACAAAGCGTGCTGGCTTCAAATTGTTAATTTTCACTTAACACAACCTACAACATTACTCACAGGCATAAATTCTCCTCCTGCATTGTGGTGGAGTTTGTTGAGGACATTTTCTGCCTCTTCCTTTTGCTGTTAACTATGCTGCATCTTTTCCAGTAGACCTCAGTGCTTCTTGCCATGTTGTGTCACGTATTTATAGGTCCAAAAACTAATTGATTAATCAACAACTATTTGATTATCAAATTAATCAACTTTTTTTTGATCATCGGTTTATTGTTTAGAGACATTGGTTAACGTGAAATTGTCCAAATGCTTGGATTTTCAGCCACTCAAGAGTAAATATTCTCTGATTTCTGTAGTCCTCCATGAAAGCAGACTGACTTTGTGTTTAATCGAAAGAAGACATTTGCAAACATCTGCTTTTACTTTGAAAAACAATGATCAACATGTTTTGGACCGAGGCGGCACGGTGGACGTTCAAATACAGCCTCGCCTGTATGGAGTTTGCATGTTCTCCCTGTGCCTGGGTGGGTTTTCTCCGGGTCCTCAGGTTTCCTCCCACATCCCAAAAACATGCATGGTAGGTTAATTGAAGACTCTAAATTGCCCGTAGGTGTGAATGTGAGTACGAAGGCTTGTTTGTTAATATGTGCCCTGCAATTGGTTGGCGACTAGTTCAGGGTGTACCCCGCCTCTCGCCCAGAGTCAGCACGCCCACGACCCTAGTGAGGATAAGCACTACGGAAAATGGATGGATGGCTGTTATGGACCAAAATAGTAACTGAATCATAATCAATATTTGTACATTTTCTGCACTTACAATTTTAAATAATTCCCTATTTTAAACGGATGAACTTTTTTTTTTTATCTGATTCATCAATTAATCAAAAATATAATTGAATTGATTATTAAAATAACTGTTAGTTGCAGCCCTAACCGTGGTACTACACTAAAGGCACACAACTCGAAATTCGGATTGGCCTCTATATATGGTATTGTAAAAACCCTCCTCTCTTGATTTGTTATGACAAGAAAGAAAATTACTTTCGAACTATTTCAACTGAGCCATCAATTACCACCAGACAGCTGCACACAGATCACTTGCAGTAACCAGGATGACTCATTACAATTGATCCAATTGAGATTGAAAACTGGGCATTAATCAAGCATGGTGTCGGTGCTGTTTATGCCACGCTTGGCAGAATCATCAGCGTCCTCGCCCTCAGACGCCTTCGGCTAGCCGTCCATTAGCAGATTAAAAGTGTCTCCCATCAAAGCAGTTATCAATCAGTGGCTCCCAGCAATGCAAAGCAGCAAAGACACAGTTAGGGAAAGCTGTGATTGGATCAATTTGAAAGGATTTCCTGCAGGCCTCGACTCATTGGAAAAAAAAACAGAAAAAGATTCCTGTGAAATATTATTTCCATCACTAGATGCAATTCCTCTGCCATTATGATTCGACTTGCATTGGTTTGTGTTTGGGTGTTGAACCGAGATGCAAGTCTAATCCTTGTAGTCAAGCTTTAATCGATTGAGAGGGGAAAAAAACACAAGGACTTCTTGATTGCTTGTATACTTGTTTGGTCTGTGTAGAGCCTGCCCATTCATCATGTGTGGAATTACAAAACCAAGTAAATCGTTTGTTAGCTGTGTACTTCTGAAAATGTATCCGTGAGCAAGCCATGCTAATTTATATATATATATATATATATATATATCTCCACCTCTGCACTGATTTTCTCCACCGATGACATGACAGGTAGGCTGGGCGAAGATCCGCCATTTTCAGGCAACTCCACAGAAGCACTGTCATTGAAAATTCAAAAGGTAAGGAGCTCTGCAATGTTAACGCAGATTAGCATTAGCTAACTGCAGCACAAGGTTAACCTCTGATACGCGGTACACAGTCGAATGTTCGGCAAATGTGTCAATGTGGGCAGTATTTGTGTTTGCTGGTGAATCCGCTCCATGCACCACATGCCCAGATCGACACTAAAGCAGTGATTCTCGACCACTGTGCCACGGAACATTAGTGTCCTGTGAGAGATCATTAGGTGTGCCGCAGGATCCAATCAATCGACCCAGTTTCGCTTAATTGGTCCAGAACAGAACTATATTCACCAAATGAATGCATTTTAAAATCATTGCTGTCCACTTCGGTGAGGAATGACAACCATTGTCTCAGAAACGGCGGGCATCCAAGTCAATACCTGCGAGCCCAGTTCATCTTGCAAACAGATTGTGATGTTGCAAGTGTCTGTGTGTGTGTGTGTGTGTGTGCCATCATTCATCTTAACCAGCATGCACACAAAAGAGCAACACAACAAATAAGACCAGAGCAGCGAGATTAACGGTCGGGCAGGAAGCAAAGTAAAGATGATAATCGACGGATGGATGCAAAAACTGCAGAGCAGAAAAGGAGGCGCGGTCACAGTGGGATAAAGGAAGCATGTCTTATGATGTCATAAATCTGGATTTTGCCCTCTGATTGATACAAATGTGAGCTCTGAGGAAATAAAGGCGAGAAGAAGAATGAGGGAGAGCTTGGTTTATAACTGTCTTTATCTCCCTCAGTCCTACACTTTCATATCCTGTGCGTGTGTGTGTACTGTTGTGTCTCTTATATCCTGGTGGATCTGTATCGTTGATTGTATCGATAACTGTAGTGAGCTACTGTAATCGGCAGCCAAATGCAGTGTTTGTGTTTGAATTTTACATTGCTGACCAAAAGTCAAATGTGTTTTGCTTGTTCAGTGGCGTTCTTTGTGTGATGGCAAAAAGGAAAAGTGTTATTTTGTGTTGTGTGTGTCACGATGACGTGCTGTTCACCATTATTTTACCTCATCTTCGCTTCATTCATTTCAGAACTTCTCTTTCCACGCATATGATATGACAGCCCACTAAAATTAACTTTTCTGCTCAAATGTGCTTACCTATTTATGTGGAATTGGATTTTCAAGGAGGCTTTATGGTGAACTAGTGGTTCACACATCTGGCTTGCAGTTCTGTGTTTCTGGGTTTGAACCTAGCTTCCTCCTGTGTGGTGTTTGCATGTTCACACATTCCAAATTTCAAAAGCAAGTGTATTTGGATATGCCCTTGATGACAAATGAGTTTCAAAGGGCTTCAGTTGACAAAGATTGATGACATCCCCTGATATAAAGCCCCAATTCGGCAAGGAAAAACGGACCACAGATGGAGGGATTCCCCTTTCAGGATGACCTGGCTGAAATGGATGTCAAGTGGGCAACATTTATCACATAGTGTGGTGCTGTACAATGTTAACGTACGACGGCAGAGGAGTCCATTTGTGGTTTTGCCTCTGGACCTGGCCTGATCCTCCACAGCAACGCCTCCGGGGGAAGTGGTCCACTTCAGATCTTGTCCCAGTTGGTTGGTGCAGAATCCATACAGCAACAGCCTCACCTAGCCCCCTCTCGGAGTAAGAAAGGAAAGGGAAGGAGAGAGAAGATGCGGCAGTAAAACTGGCCTACGTGTACTACAACTAAATGAGTACTTTAAACATCGAGGTCTTTTGTTTTAAACAAGATGTCTTCAAGAAATACCAAAGATGATCAATGATCATGTATCCTATATGTATAAATAAACGTGTGTGTGTGTGTGTATATATATATATATATACTTATATGTGTACTCTCAACGTCTTAAATTTAAAAAAATTAATAATACAATTATTATTATTACAAATTTAATAAAATAATTTTAAAAATCTGTTACTTTTAACATCTTATACAGTACGCAACGCAAAAAGGAGAACGGCAAAAAACCGGAAACCGAAACCGGCAGTAAGCGAGTCGAGTGCATTGGTCATAGATATCGTAAATACAACACTACCCTTTGAGTCGCGTGCCTACGCGACGCTAAGCTAGTGGGGGCAAAGTGTCGGCGCAGTCCATGTTTGTGGACGGCACGGTCAGAAAGTAAAAATCACAAGGATGTCTGCACATTGTTGCTCACACGTCGTACAATCACAACAAGGGAATTACGAACTGGGAATAACCTTTCAGAGGTAAGAATATATATTTTTTGTCTCTTTCAAAACTGCCGCAATGCTTTGGGTGAACCACGTTAGTTTTTTTAGAAAGCTAGCTTGTTGAAGTGTAGCTCACTGGTGGTAAATTGTCAAGTCTGAGCATTAACATATTTTCCACACAAAATGGCGACCATTTTCTCATTTTCGACCAGTTTCAGTCAGCCCGCCTTCTAAATATCCCAAGGGGCACGCAGCTGCGGTTTCTACCTACTCTGATTTGATTGCGTGCACCATTCAGGTGAGACCACAGTTACATTATAAAATCGTAAAAACACCATAGAAGGAACAAATGAAAAGTGATTCTCTTGAAAATAACGCAACTCTTTTTGATCAATAAGGCATAGTATGCGACTAAAGACTAAATATGGCGTGAAATTGCATGTTTACCACCTCCTTGCTTCTTGGCTCCACCCCCTGATGACAAACAGGAAGCGGTGAGTAAACTTTTACCTGAAAGTTTTACCTTCAAATACAGTATTAAACGAGCAACATTTTGTTGTGTTAGCAATTGGGATCATTAGCTACTTCTTTAACAGTCTGTTGTATTATGAAAATCCAGTTGAACTTGTTGCTTGACTGTCAGAAACACTCAGAATGCTAAAGGGTGTATCAATGTCATCATGTACTCATCACAAATGTGGTTAGCATTGAGGGTTCTTCCCCAAGAGTTCACCTAATAATTGCTGTGCTATTGCACGCACCTTTGGCCTTCACAATATATGGTGTCCATTTTCCTTCGGTGCAATAAAGAGGGTTTTTTCCCCCCAAACTGTTTATGGAGACGCCTGGAGTTACTCCTCCTTGGTTGTAGCTTCTTTTACATTTTCAATGTCCCCTCTTCACCCCAATTTTCTATATATCTCCCTTGCTCGCTTATTTGACCTTCCCTACCCTTAGACAAAGCAATTAGTGACCAGATCCCTTTTTTTTTTGGTGTTTTAAACTGAGATGAAAAACTCATTTTTGCTGTTTTTGTGCATACACCAAAGCCCTGTGTAAAAGAAAACTAGTAGGGATGAACCTTTGAAAAAAAATTTATATTACTGAATTATGTTTTTCTGCAATATTATATTCAATGGAATGGGAAAATCACTCTTCGTGTGTTGTGTACTCTTACTTCGATGCCAGTGTCATATTGAGCCCAGTAATGTTGCCAAGATTGTGTGGATGAAACGCAACTTCCCACAGCTGACGTCATGTTGACTTCTAAAGATGGAAAACGAGCTGAGATTGATTGTTTGCATGTCAGGTCAGGTCAGCTCATTGAAATACTTTCAGAGTCAAAGATTTCCAGTTCATTCGTCTTGACCTCTGCTCTGATTTACAGCACGAGGGCCAGAGTGAGTGGTTGTGCCCCCCTTCCTTCATAGTGCATGTCTCTGTGTAAAAATACTTGAGATCTTAACGTGGGGTCAAAAGTTAGATCCTGATTATTTTCTTGGATGGTACAAGCCATTGGAAGATTCCCAGTGGGGATACCCGATGGTACAAGGCTGCATTTTTGGATTCAGTTGAAAATTGTTACATTTAGAGACATTCAATCCGACATTGGTCCTACACATTGACCGAATTCCATTGTAGGACATTGATTATATTGTCACTTAAGTCGGGTCAATTTGTATAATACCTTTCTTCACACGACTTTGACTGGTAGCTGGGCGATGATCCGCCATTTTCTTTTCTCACAAGTAGAGGTGCAACAATTAATCAAAGAACTAATACATTACCAAATTAATCAACAGCTATTTTTATAATGGATTCATCATTTACAGACCTTGATTGAATTAAAATTGTGCTAATGCTCAGTTTCATCCTCTGAACAGTAAATATTCTCTGATTTCTGTAGTCCTTCTGTATTGCTTTTTATCCGATTCATCAATGAATTGAAAAAAATAATCGACAGATTAATCGATTATTAAAAGCGTTAGTTGTAGCTCTACTCACAAGGAGCGACACATTAGCAATGTCTAGCAGCATTATCAGTGTTGTCTCATAAACGCACTATATAAAATGCTAGCTGTCACTAGAATTGCCACCACAGCCCCAGAGGAAAAAAAAAAAAAAAAGTTTCAAAGTTTAACTATTCAGTTACATCCTGTTGTGTCTGACTCTTGTTTGCGAGTCTCCTTTTACTCTGTGTCTGATTGTGGTTAAAACATAGTATAACTGTGCCGCTGTCCTTCCACCGGACGTATGTTTCTCCCAGGATTCACGGCACGCTCAGTATTGCCCAGCCAATCGGTCTCATTTAACTTGCCTAGAAGTAACATTATCTGTTGTGCATGTTCCGGCCGGCGGGGAGTTTCCAGGTGACACAAGAGGTGACCTTACTTTAGCCATGTTACAGAAGTAGCAAGAGGCCCTATACGCTCCATGATGCCTCCTCATTGAAGTAAAAAGCATGACTATTATTTGTTGGTTGGATCAGAGAGAGGTTTTTTTTTCCCCCACCCTCGGGTGAAGCTTTTTTACTGCGTTCCACACACTGACACAACCTTCCATACGGAAAACAACATGCATTGGTATGTAGCCAGCGCTTTAACCAACCCGTGGGGCTTTGCATGAGTGAAAAACTAGAGAAAATGGCACAGTTGTAAGGGAGGAGTGAAGCGGTATGTCACCATAGAAACAGATCTTTTTTTCTGAGATGTGTGTTTAGAGTGTTTGTGAAAGCAAATTGATTCCCTGTGGAGTTGACCTCTAACTTCGGCCCTTTTTATAAAAAAAATAAATAATAAATCACGCCATATTCACCTGCTCCCATCGATAGAAATGCATTATCAGACTGCATGTGCTCCTGTGACCCAGCAGTTCAGTTCATGTGGCGCCATTACTGTATGCCTTGTGATAGCAGTCACGTGTGTATACATGGTCAAAAGAAAACATGTTGCTGTGTTTACTGCTTTTGGTACACGCACAGATCCGCTACAGTTTTTTAAAAAAATATATATATATTTTTTTTTTTTTTTGTCCCGTACAGTTTTACTGTTACAGTGGACTTTTTAAGCTGCCGCTGTGGTTTCTTAGTATTATAATGGATATTTACTGAGAATCCGAATCGATCAGTCGAACAGAACAAAGTTTCTAGAGGGGAGTGAGAAAAGAAGACAAAAGACAAAGCACTAATTGTAAACAAGATGAGAAAAGTAAATCATTATATAGCAGAATCAGAATCATCTTTATTTGCCAAGTACGTCCAAAAAACACACAAGGAATTTGTCTCCGGTAGTTGGAGCTGCTCTAGTACGATAACAGACAGTCAATTTACAGAAACACTTTGGAGACAGAAAGACATTGACAAAAAAAAAAAAAAGTCACTGAGCAGTAAAGGGTTGCTAGTTATCTGGTAATGCCGGTACATAATTGTTTTTTTTTGACAATTGTGCAAAAAGATGCAGAGTCCTCTAGCACGTAGAGCAGTTCGAATGACTAATATTGCAATAGTCCGGTGCAATGACCATTGTGCAATATCTAGAATAATTAAACATTAGATATGGGTGTGTCACGGTAGACGAGTGGTTAGCATGTCTGCCTCACAGTTCTGAGGAACAGGGTTCAAATCCGGCCCCGCCTGTGTGGAGTTTGCATGTTCTTCCCGTACCTGTGTCGGTTTTCTCCGGGTACTCCGGTTTCCTCCCACATGCCAAAACCATGCATGGAAGGTTGATTGAAGACTCTAAATTGCCCATAGGTGTGAATGTGAGTGCGAATGGTTGTTTGTTTATATTTGCCCTGAAAATGGATAGATGGATAGATATGAGTGTTGTATGGGGCAGTAGTGCTACACCCTGTGAGGGAAGGACATGACAAGATAGGACAGGAGAAGCATGCAGGACAAGAGTCGTGAACCCGGCTGTACAACTTAAGAGTGGTGGGAGTGACTATGTAATATGTATATATTACATATATACTATACTATGTATATCACTCATCCATCCATCTATCCATTTTCTTTACCGCTTATCCTCACTAGGGTCGCGGACGTGCTGGAGCCTATCCCAGCTATCTCCAGGCGAGAGGTGGGGTCCACCTTGAACTGGTTGCCAGCCAATCGCAGGGCACATAGAAACAAGCAACCATTCACACTCACATTCATACCTACGGGCAATTTAGAGTCTTCAATTAACGTACCCTGCATGTTTTTGGGATGTGGGAGAAAACCCATGCAGGCACGGGGAGAGCATGCAAACGCCACAGAGGCGGGGTCGGGATTTGAACCCCGGTCCTCAGAACTGTGAGGCAGATGTGCTAACCAGTTTTTCACCGTGCCGCCGCTCTGATTTATTTTTTAAAAAAAAAACAAAAAAAAAAAGCTGAAACGAGTAATTCTTTGGTATTTTTTTCATTGAGTACTTTACTTACTCAAGTAAATATTTGGATGACTACTTTTTACTTGAGTCATATTATTCTAAGGTAACAGTACTCTTACTTGATTACAATATTTGGCTACTCGACCAATCTCTGCTGATGACCAACATTACGCTAACATGGAACCTTAGAAGGAGCCGGGCGTTTGGGTGGCTTCTTAGGGTACTACAGAAAGAGCACAAAAATAAACAGATAGGTGCGAGTAGGTGGCAATTTTAGCAAATAATATAATGTATGTTCTACAGAGTGTGGTGTGTAGTGATTCACGAACCGGTAGTGTTTGCTGCGCACCAAAGGTGTTAGAAAATGATTGATTTAAACACAAAGACTTCCGGTTGTGTTGGTATAGCTTGAGCACACAACATCCATACAATTTGCATGCTCTCTTGTGTCCACTGCTTTCTAATTTGAAATTTAATACATTATCGTATGTGAATGTATTCGTCACATCTGTATTCATTACCCTATAAGCTTTCACATTATCCTTATCCAGACTCTGGGGCCTCTCCATGCGCTCTTGTAGCTATTAGGCCACTGTCATAAAAGCTCTTTAGGCTAATTATCTCGTCCTGATGAGCCGCAGGTCTCGGTGGGACAGCGTGGGAGAGACTCAGCGTGATTGACGTGGCCCAGGCTGATCTCGCAGAGCCATTAGCCCAGCGTTGCCATACACTCGCTAACAATGGCTGCCTTCCTGTGTACATCACAGTGAAAAGAGCTGTAAGCTGTGATGGAAAGTGGTGTGTTTGTGGAGGCTTGTTTGATTGCGTGTTAGCCATTCAATGCTCTTGGGAGTCAGGTGTCACAGGGGAATGCTGGGAATGTGCAAGATGGTGACGAGTGATGGAAGCAGGGAGGAATACAGTAAATCTTTCATCCTCCTGATAACCCAATAACAGAGACACGCTTCCTTCTATGGAGCATTTTGCAGGACACGTGTGCTGTAGACAAACAAGCATTCACACTCACCCGCGCAAGCACAAAAGAACATACAAACTACACACAGGAAGTTGGTACTCCAGATTAAAACTCCCAACCTCAGAATTTTGAAGCTGACATGTTAACCCCTAGAAACCCTGTTATGCCCTCATACCTTAACTTGAAATCTTAATTTGAATCATCAACCCTACTTTGAAACCCCAACTTGAACTGGTAATTTCAACCCTTACTTGAAACCTTTACTTGTAAAGTAACACTTCTCATACTATAACGACATGATCGCTAAAAGCTCAAATATTGATCCGTAATTTCTTCTATAGAGCCAATGGGACTAAATGGATTACGATTCTACATAAACATTCAAAATGTCCACCAAAATGTCATAGAAACTTTCTTAGAAGGTTACCTAGCCAGTGTACAAACGTTCAGACAAATTACAATCATTACTAGATACCAAGAACTGAGCGACATTACCGTATTTTCACGACCATAAGGCACACTGTATAAAAAGGCGCAGTCTCAGTTACGGGGTCTATTTCTGTATTTAACACATACATAAGGCATACTAGGCATTACGGTAATAGGTCGCCAACTCGGGGTGAAAGTCACCTTCAAAATAAAAGCTTCCCAATAATACGGACGCGCGCTCATCACACAACAACATTTATAGATTTTGGTACTCGGTGCACACATAAGGCGCGCCGCATTATAAGGCGCGCCGTCCATTTTGGAGAAAATTTACGACTTTTAAGTGCGCCTTACGGTCGTGAAAATACGGTACACATAAATGGGGTGGTAACAGACAACAAATTTATATTTTGTCCAAGATGTGATTGTAAGTGTGAAGGACAGAAAGAAGGGTTGCGCTGAGTGGGAGTCAGACTTGTCTCTTGAATTGTATCGCGCCGTTGAAATCCCTCTGGCCACCAAGGTCATCTTATCTTTGCGACTTGTTATTGTGGCGCTCCATTAAAGTGGGAGTGGGAGCTCAGGAGGGTCATCAGCTGCCGAGCCAAATCGGAGGAAAGTTCCGCCGCCTCCGCCCACAATGGTCCTGTCCTTTGTCCTATTGAAATAAATCACCTCCTTATTTGGCACAAACAATAAATCCTTGCAAGATGGATCATCGCTTAGGAAAACCAAAACTTGTTTTTGCCTCGAAATTGCTTTGCACACAAAACCCTAGACTGAGGTTGAGACTTGGTTCCAGCCATGCGTCAGATTTTGTTATTATGAAGTAGAACTTTCAAAGTTGAATACAATCCAGTCTGTGGCATGGTTGCCTTCCAAATTGTTCTAATCTACCTAGGCACGTGCAGAGACATTTTGGGGACAGGTGCTCTAGGAAAAAAAAGGGCCAAAATGATTCATCCCTTTCCATCAGAATCCATTTTTTTTTCCATTGTTTTTTTAATAACATAGGTCAAAATGAGTCTGTGACATGGTTTAAGGTTGGCATCTGAATGCGAAATCCTTTGAACACCAAAACTGCTTGCAAATGACAGGATTTGAAATCGCCGACAGTGTGATGTAGTTTTGGTAATTATATACATGCATACATTCATATATTATACCTGACCATGTTGTGGCTGTTACCTGCCCGCTCAACTCAACAGCAACACGGCATTTCCGTGTTTAAATCGACCGGTGGTGGCTGAACTAGCGAAGCCTGCATTCATGGTCATTGCGGCTACTTCCATTCACATGAATGATCGCGTTTGACGAGCTCAAAATCGCCCCCTCTCTTTTGTCACCCACACGTCCAATCTCCTTTTATAATCCAATGCTCGGTGAATTGTGCTTCACAATGATTTAGACACACTCTGTGTGCCATAAATGAAGCGAATGCGGTCCTCTCCAGCGGGTCGGCGGAGGTTGGCGGCCGAGAGGATGCTCCACCGCTCTCGCCGTGCTCTGAGAAGCGGCGGGGGATGGGCGTCGCTGTGGCCACTCAGAGCGGTCACTCGTGGGCGTGCACGAGCCAGCGGCCTGCTGCGATGGAAGGTGGAAGCGTGTCCTGCCTTTTTAGTTTTTGTTTTGTTTTGTTTTTTTAGGCGAGGAAGCGTTTATTTTAGCACAAAAAAAAGAAACCATTCACTCAAAACCCCTCGATATGGCAAATTATACACGATATGAACATTAAAGTAACAATCTGGAATGTACTGAATCCGCAATAGGTGAATTGTGATAGAGCGAGGGAACACTATATAAAATGAGGTTTCAAAATCATGAGGAATCAGCATGTTGTGTCTGCTCTCAAACGCTGTTGGCTGCTGAATGGGTGAACCCACTCCCTGCTTAAAAAAAAAAAAAAGATGCTACTTCATCTAGCATCTTTCTTATGCGTACACATCCCTACATGTTTGAGCTGCGAAAATATATTTTCTTAAAGCCTGCTTTCCACACCCCATCGAGACGCGCTAGCCACCAGCTATTGCATTAAATGAGTGCCGGTCAAAATGATCGATCGTGCCTGAGAGACCATCAAACACAGGCGGCGCTTGTGACAACACGGCAATTAACAACACACTGACTTTCTAAAGTGCCGTCAGCAACGTCGCCATCGCTCGCTTGGCTTTTGGGCTTCCCGCCGTGGGGAAGGAGCGCGGGAGGGTGGCGGTGCTGACAACAGATGGCACAGTGGCCTCCTCCTTCCACAGTCTTGGCTGATTATGGACACAGCTGTTACTCACTCTGCACGTAAGTGTGCACGCGCGTGTGTGTGTGCGCCTTTGTACTCGATATTGCAATACGATATCCACGTCTTTATGGCACGAGTGTATTTCTGTCAATGCACAAAGCTCTGATCTCACATCACATTCTGTACTCAGGATTGTGAAGTATTTAAGCGTCGTGTCACTTGCTCACAAGCAGCATGAGTTTCATGCTCGCACGTTTTGAGAGAACTTCAAACAGGATTAGCGCACCCTCTAGTGGCGCTCATGGGCAGCACTCATTTTTCATCCATCCATCCATTTTCTGAGCGTGCTGGAGCCTATCGAGAGGCGGGCTTCACCCTGAACTGGTCGCCAGCCAATCACAGGGCACAAATAGACAAACGACCATTCGCACTCACATTCACACTTACGGGCAATTTAGTCTTCAATTAACCTACCCTGCATGTTTTGGGGTTGTGGGAGGAAACCGGAGTACCCGGAGAAAACCCACACAGGCACGGGGAGAACATGCAAACTCCATACAGGGGAGGCCGGATTTGAACCCACGTCCACATAACTGTGAGGCAGATGTGCTAACCAGTCGCCCACCGTGCTTTCCTCATTTTTCATAAAGATGTGATATGATCCATGCAGGGTATCCACCCCCTCCAAAAATGATGATGATGATGATGATGATAATCAGATTGTTTTCAAGTACTCGGTGGTTAGCAAAGTTGTTAATCACACTGCATTTGTGGAGGTTGATTTCAGGTACCCTTTTGATTAAATAGGTTGATGAAATAGGTTCTGTTAAACCCCTAAACCATGGTTTCGCCTCCAGAAAAGGCACAGTGTATCGTTGTTTATTAGAACAAAATTAGAGATGCAGACTGAGCGAAGATACAGTATTAAGTTTAAAATATAAGGAAGACAATTTGTGCACTGCACAAAAAAAATTATAGGGATGGACAGTGTTGGATAAAAGGTAAAACTAATAGTATTTTTTCTTATAGTTGTATTAAATGACGCCCTCCCCCCTCCAAAAAAAATACAAAATCAAATTTTAAATCCCAATTGTTGATCTACATCTAAACGGCCCAGCCATATTGTTAAAAAAATCTATAAATAAAAATAAGCTAATTAGCATATTTATTTGAATCCAAACACAGAAATGGTGCAACTGTAAACAGTCAGGGGCACGTATACAAATGAGAAGACATTTAATTTGAAAGGTTCTGTGCAATTAAACTTAATGTTCTTATCTGTTTGTTTGTTTTTACAAGGAGAATGGCATAAATACTTTTGATGTTTAAAAAAGTGAAACATCTTGTTCAACCCTGATCATGATCACTTGAAATTACAGATTTTCATGTTTATTTAGTAGGTACACATGAATGAATGCTCTCTGAGTTGCAGTTTGAGGTCTGTTAAAATTGTTGAATAATCAGTGATTGTTCACGTGCCGCGAGGCAGCTGTTGAAGCTGACGAGCAGTAACAATGTTTTGTTTTTCTATGCGTTTCCCGTCCCCTCACAGCCCCTTTGTCGAGGTCATCACACGTGCAGTGGTGGTGGTCGGCGTGTAGTTGTCCATCACTCTGCGCATCCAGTTGTCGTACATGCACAGCTTGGTATAGACGCTGGGGTGTTCCTCATTCTGACAGCCATGACTGAACCACTGAATGCCCTGCAGCTGCCCGCCGCACACCAGCACTGCGCCTTTGTCGTTCTACACAGGTGGCATAGGATTACATTAAAAAAATGAATAATAATAGTTAAACAAAGTTAAAGGGGATGTACAGTGGGGAAAAAATGTCTTAACACACCACAGAGAAGAGTGTTATTAACAAGTCTGCCAAATTTGAATGAATAAAAACCACAGGAACCACATCTGCCCTTTCGAAGTGATTATATAGCAGATATACAGCAGTTAAATCGCTAAATATGATGCAGAATGCGCCTTGTGCTTTTTGCATCCAGTGCCTTCCGGTCTTCGGCTCCATCCGGCGCTGTGATGTCACACGAGCCAAACAGCCTGTTCATTCTGCTTTGTGTGCTATTGTTCCATGCTGTTGTCCCCGTCCTTGTATATTTGTCGTATGATTTAGCAATGTCACAATGGTTTATTGTGTGGCATTTGGTTGTGCAAATGGTTCAGGCAGTGGCAATAGTTTTTTTTTTGGCTTTCCAAAAAAGAAATGGAAAAAGTAATACGTGACCAGTGGATAGGGAAAGTCAATCGACAGGGGAAGAGAGTAATGACACCCCGGTGTCTTGAGTTTCGGTACGTTCGGGGAGTGCTCAATATGTGTAATAAAAACCTCATTTTTAGCTAAACTACAGTTGACAACTTGCTGGAAGTTAGGTGGTTGTATTACATAACATATAAACAATGCAAATATGAATGTTAACTGACCCCATAACAATTTTATCATCTGACCTTTAAGTATCTCTGTTGTTTGGGTACACACTCAACAACACTGGGTGGGGTGCTGACGTATTGAACAACCCCGTCGTTAGCTCAGGGGCTATCGAACATAGTAAAACATTGACTTTTTCTTAAGTCTCTCTGTTGTGTCGATTTATGCGCAGCACATGGAGCGAGGCTGTGGAGTACTGGATGGACCCAACGGCGGTCCACGAGCACACTACTAGCTACTAACTACTTGCTGCTAGTAGCGGGCCAACCCGCAGTGGAGCCATCCAAATTGCCATTGGCTCGCTGCGCGTGGCATAACACTTCAGGGAAGATGCATTTTTTTCGGGTTGTTGGCATAGCTTTCTTGCTAAATGGACACGAGAGTGGTAGAAATGTGCCAAGGTTTTATTACTAAGTAACTCGCAATCGGAGTGCCCGGAGAAAACCCACACAGGCATGGGGAGAACATGCAAACTCCACACAGGCGGGGCCAGGGATTGAACCCAGGTCTTCAGAACTGTGAGGCTGACGCTCTAACCAGTCGGCCACCGTGCCGCCACTTCCAACATATTTAATGTATTTAGAAACAAAACGCGTAAATGACTTTAAAGTCCCTTTTAAATAAAAAACAAAAGTGGCTTAGTCAATAAACTGTAGGACATTTGGGCTCACCAAGCAGTTGATCTTGTCCCCACCAGCGCACACCATGCCCATGCTCCAGAACAGGTAGTCGGGGAAAGTGTTGATACAAGTTTGATCTTCCACAACAGGCACAGTCAAACACTTCAGCTGCCTTCAGAGACTCATCTGTTTAAAGAAGGAGAAAGAGAGAGTGAGTTTCCCTTCAATATGAGGTATTTATTCGAGAGTAAGCATTTACAGTATTGGAACACGTGGTTGGCCCTCGGTGCAATTGTTATGGCACCTGAAGCCACTTTTGAGTGCATATGTAGCTGCCTTTGAGTTTTATGATGCAGGATACTGCTGCAACTGTCGTTTCCACACAGCAACACAGCATCCAGAAGCATTAGATGCATGCAAAGATGCCCCTAGTGTTCAGACTAAGTCACCACAGTCATGTAAACCATGGCCTTCGGAACAAGCTGATAAAGTAGTGTTCCTAAAACTCAGCCTCTGAAACCGTTCATTTTCTTACACCTTTTCCATGATAGACATACTTGAATGTCGTTCTTTCATACTGGTTGTACTACCAGATATTTTGAATGGTATTTGTTTGGCCAGCAGATTTGTTTTGTTTAATTTTATTTGTGCTAATATTTGTGCTAATATTTTATTAATTTTGTTGCATTTTATATATAAAATTTGTTGTATAAAATCAATGGAGAAAAGATCACTGAAATTTCTCATTAATTTCATGCAATTTAAAAAAATTACATTGTTACCTTGAAATATGAGTGAACCGACTTACACGTTTTTTTAGATACGACCCGTCGGCGGCTAAGTTTTTGCTTTGACTTACGAGCAATAATTTGAGAGGCAAGTGCTGTATGGTGGCAGTGATCTTCACTGAACTCCCTTCACAACAAGCAGCAGTTTGACAGATAGTGAAGAATTCTTAAAAAAAAAAAAAAAAAAAAAAAAGCTGGTGGTGGTCAAACTAAACATGGTGGTATGTCAAGCTAAATTTAAAAAATAAATAAAGAATTACGGTGGACGACTGGTTAGCACGTTAGCATGTTCTCCCTGTGCCTGCGTGGGTTTTCTCCGGGTACTCTAGTTTCCTCCCCCATCTGAAAAACATGCACGGTAGGTTAATTGAATTTTAGGTTAACAACAATTTTATGTTGTTAATATTATACATGTTTAAGAGTATAAACAGTGCTTAAGAGTATAGGAACTGTTTATAAGAGTATGACAGAGGTTAATAAGAGTGTGGGAAAGATTAATAAGTGTGGGACTAGGGAGATTTATAAAGCTTTAAAGTGTCTTTTAAAAATATACCACCACTTTGCAGATTTCACCTATTGCGGGGTGTTCCGGACTCTAACCCGACGATAAATGAGGGGTTACTGTAGAGTATGTTTTTATGCCGTAGAGCAAAATACTGTATTTCGCCTGTTTGAGATCCTATGTATCCTGTGTGACCTTTGTTTGCATTAAGATGATATGAAAGCAAGAAACTCTAAAACGTGTGTGTGAAAGACTGGAAACCCCTTCTGCAATCATACTAAAACATCAAGTGTGGCAGTGAATAACATCTGCTTACATTGATTTGGGACGGTGGAGCCCCAACCGCTGACACTGCAGCTCTCTCCAGGCTGAGGGCAGCGACCCGGCAGGCCAATGGGTCGGACGTGGGGGGTGAGGCGGGCCGGCTCGGCCAGACGCACCATGGCCAGGCTATGGAGGGGCGAGCGGTACGGGCTGTGGCGGATCACGTCCGCCACAGGAATGTGCTGCTCGGTGCTCTCGTCCACCGTCACGTCGTGTTCCCCGAGCGACGCGATGACGCTGGTCGATCTAAAGCGGTTGGAAGGGAAGTGAGCAGTTTTATTTAGGTTAGAATAAAACAACCAGTCGATGTGCAGTCATTTAAGAGTCCCAGCCCTGCCGCAGATTCACCCCAGCGGTACCTCCGATAGTTTCGTCAACCCATGTTAAATCGGACATACAGCGGTACATTGACACAAGTCCAATTTGTTCCAGGACCAAACTTGTAACTCAGTTTATTTGTATTTCAAACCAATATTCCCCATTGAAATGAATTAAGATCCTATTAATCCTTTCCACCCCCCAAAAAATCCAAACCCTTTTTTGTTAAATGTTTTAATAAAGGAAAAAAAACACATTGTATTGTATAAAAGCATATAACACAAGAGTATAAACACATAAACTGGCTTTAAAAAGTGTAATTACTGTACATTGGGACGATTGCTTTTATGTCGAATTCTTGGCGCTCACTTTTCTCTTCAGACTGTCCTGCTTGAGGATAGGTCGGGACTTGCCTAATCGCAGCGCCCTTGCCCTGCCCTTGATTGTAACATTAATGAAAGCGTACTTTACATTTGTCCCACAGTACAGGTGAGAAGTGGCTCAACTTGAGTTTTATACCCGTGGTCCAGTCTTTTTATGTCACGTGAAAACATTTACGTCACCAATGACAAAAAGGATGAGGCACATTCTTAAAAAGTTGCAATGATCGATAGAGCTGATTTAGGTTTTAAGTCTCGCTTACCTGGGCGCACAGGCGGCAGACGTCACCAGCCACCACTGGTTTATGAGGGCGCCGCTGCACCTCGTCCCTCGGTCGTGAAGAGACACCTGCCAAGGTCTGGAGTGAGGCTGGCACAGATCGTGGTCCTCCAACGGTGATGCTCCTGTTAATAATAATTATTATATCGTCGTTAAAGCCCAATGGGGCGAAACTTCACACATTTACTTCAGCAATCGTGTACCCGTGAGGCCCAAAGCGAACAGCAGAAGGAGAAGCTCCATGTTGTTCTTCTTTACGGGTATTATTTCTGAGGTCACGCAGCCTCCTCCTTATATAAGGAGGGAAGGAGGAACTTTATTTCCCATCACGTCGTGTCCCAACTTGACCTTTGTAATGCCGCTTAAAGTTGGAGGATCACACCTTGTTTCCCGTCTTCTTCTGTCCTTTCTAAAACAATGAGGACACATTCTTTATTGTCCAGTATTTCCCAACGGTTATTGAGCCAAAGCACCCATTTTACATCAGAAAAATCTCACGGCACACCACCAAACAAAAATGTCACACAAAGTTTGAATACTGAAATAATAATTATCTCGTTTCGATTTACTCACAAATTTACTTTCACTGTGTCTATTATGGGCCTATTTAGTTGAACAGAGATATTTGCAGGAAGCCATTACTTATTCTGATGTATAAATGCTAACAGGTGGATATACAGGTTTATTGTGCTTTCTGCCATCAAGTAGAAGAGCGTATAGTTGTTCTGCCTGTCACTATACGCCGCTGGCATAGATAGATGAACAAACATACGTACTTGTATTTAATAAATAATAATTTCTGGACAGATTAAGTCAAATTGGACAATTTCCCAAGGCACTCCTTATGATCGCTCACGGCATACTAACGTGCCACAACACTGGTTGGGAAGCGTTGCTTTATACAGCACATAGAACATGCTGTATCAGTGAAACGACTTTCTAATCCATTTTCGCCATTTCGTAATCATCTCATAAATTGGTGGGCATGCTTTTGTGCTCAAGGCTCACGTGATTTTAGAATATGGACAGATGGGCCAGGTCATTCAAAGATGAGGTAAAAATAAAAAAGGTAAAATGTGTATGTAAAATGGTTCATATAAATACATTTGTCATTTTAATTTTATTGTTTTGTTTATAAATAATGTAATTATTTTTAAAAAACAATTCTAATAATTAAATAGATGACTTGTTAAACTTGTTTATTTTACTAATGTTTTTATCCATCCATCCATCCTTCCATTTTCTGTACCGCTTATCCTCACTAGGGTTGCGGGTGAGCTGGTTATCCCAGCTGACTCTGGGCGAGAGGCGGTGTACACCTTGAACTGGTCGCCAGCCAATTGCAGGGCGCATAGAAACAGACAACCATTCGCAACATTCACACCTACAGGCAATTTAGAGTATTCATGCATGTTTTTGGAATGTGGGCGGAAACTGGAGAAAACCCATGCAGGCACAGGGGAGTACATGCAAACTCCACGTAGGCGAGGCTGAATTTGAACCCGGTCCTCAGAACTGTGAGGCAGATGTGCTAACCAGTCGGTCAACGTGCTGCCCTAATTATTATTATTATTATTTCAAATGTAATTACAATAAATCAATGAAATGAAAAAGTCCAGTGCACCATTGACATTGAGAACAAAGCATTTGTTGCATAAGAACAAATTGAGGAAATAAGTTTAGCTGATTCTGTTAATAAAGTTAATATTTTACCATCGCACCTTTCCCCCATATATTATTTCATAAAGTATCCTCCTTGATTGCACAAATAGAGTCGGGCTTTGAAGGCCAAAATATTTGCTCGTCTCTATGCTGCATTAAAGTCCTGTTGTTGTTGTTTTTTTCCTATGGGCCCTCCGAATTTATTGGCTGCAAAACAAATTAAGGCACTTGGAGAACGGCAAATACATGTTTGCACCAGAGAATGTTTGTCAAAGTGAACATGGGAAGTCTGTTTCTCCTAACGAAAGTCCTGATGTCTCTATAATCACACGCCCACTTAGGAATGGCACTGAGCAGACTTGAAACTGGACCTGGCAAATCACTGTGAATTCTGGGAGATGCTGAAATGCCAATGAAAGCAATAATCTGAGGATTATAATGGTGATTCATATATATCATAGTCTATAATAGAGATCACCATGTACCATGAAATACATACAATGTACAAGCAGCAGGTTTTTCTTCTGTCGGGTCGAAATCCGTCAAGAAAATATGATTCTATTAGCTAATGGAGCTTCATGGAATACAACCAGACATTCTCAGCATTTGCACAAATGGCTTCATTAGCAGTCATTACAGCTCGTATAAAGGAAAATGGCAATGCCTTATCACCTGCCCTTGTGATCTGGCATCTTAGTGGACCAGCCTGGAGACGTTTGTGTCAGAGATACAACAATTAATTGATTAATCAACAGCTAATCAATTGTCAAATTAACCAACAACTATTTTGATAATAATAATTAACCGTTTAGAGACCTTATTTACTTTGAAAATCATCCAAATCCTCAGAATTTCAGCTTCTCAACAGTAAATACAGTAATATGCTCTGATTTCTGTAGTCCTCCATTAAAGGAGACTGATTATCTTTGTGTTTAATCAAAATAAGACATTTGCAAACCTTTGAAAACAATGAACATTTTTCCCTTTTTTCTGACATTATGGCCCAAACCAGTAACTGAGTCATAATGAGTTTGTTTGTGCATTTTCTGTCCTGTCAATTTGAAATAATGTCCTGTTGAATAAAGGGATGGAATTTTTTTTTATCCGATTCATTGATTAATTGAAAAAAATAATCAGCAGAATAATCGATTCTGAAAATAATTGTTAGTTGCAGTCAAGTCAGTACTAGTATCATTTATCTGCCTTGCACTAAAGTTTCACCTAGTGACAAGGAATTCCGCAAACGTGTCTGTCATTACAGGATACACAAAACAGTCTTAAGGACACAGGCATGATATTCAGCAGGGAGTCAGCCATTTTGCTTTGAAGCAGCCATTTTGGGTGAATTCCAAGAGTCGTACTTTGACCGACTCCCACGGACCACTAATTCCTAACCACTGTGCTTCTGCACATGAGTGTGCACTGAGAAATTATCCTGTAATTGGTACGAAAATTACTATTTGTTTACTACAAATAATGTGCCTTTGTTCGTCTATCTATGCCAGCAACGTGTAGTGATATGCAGAACAATGAACTCTAGGTAAAGCTCTTCTACTCGATGGCAGATGGTACAATTTACAGTACCTGTGTACTCGCCTGTTGCCATTCTTTCAACAGAATATTAGCTTTATGTTCAACTCAACAGGCTCACAATTCACGTCGAGTAAATACATTTGCGTCATCATTATTTCAGTATTTCTTTGTAAGATTTTTCTCAGGTGATGTGCTGTGAGATTGTTCTAATGTAAACTATGTGGCTTGACTGAAGGTTGAGATACACTGCCCTAGACAGATGGGTGACACTAATTATTATTATTGTTATTATTCCATGACACTGTTTTAGGCTTACTTTGTGGAAAACAGCAGTTTTTATATACTGTACCACAACCTTTACAATTATTTGTGCTCAGAACCTTTAGTTTGGTTAGGGTCGTTACCGAATTCTTAGACACATGCGACATTTACATACCAAACATCAGGGTCATTGTTTTTTGCATTTATTATTGAATAAGGCTGTTCCTAAACACATAATAATTTTTTAAACACGTTGCAGTTTGTTATAAATACATTTAATATTTCAAGACGTGAAATAGTCGAGGTCAGCACGTGTGGTGGCCACAATGGGGCAAAGTTTCACTTGACGATTTGCTTGCGTATCTCATTTGAAGCCACTCTAAGGAATATCTTCCTTGCTCTTTTTTTCCTGGCTGTGTGCTTTTTTTCAAGCGGTTTAGTCCATTTTCATGTTGGCAATTGCTTTTCCCTGTGGATGTTTAGTCACATTAGTTCTTCTTGTTTACTGCTGAGCGTAAAACACGTGATAGAGCTGGTCCTGAAAGATGCCGCTGTAGGTGCTGACAATGGTGCTGGTTTCCGTATAAAGATTCCTGCAGAAACATCGAAATGTTGTCATTTTCTTTTTATGGATTCCACTTGAAGCATTTCGACACCATCAAGACATCTTACTTGATTTTCTCCTCTATCTTCAGGCCCTTGATGGTGTCCACGTAGTCGTGGACTGTGTTGACCACGTCACTGTAGTAGGACTTGATTCCATTGGTGAACGTGGTGAGTGGGCCCTGCTCCTCCTCCTCGACCTGCCGAGGCATTCGGAAGCCTTCAACACCTGCATGACAACAGGACAAGGGGTTAGTAGGGATTTGGAGGGGAGTGGTCACAAGTATAAGTGGAACCTGACCAGTCAGATACCCCTGACGTAGCGCAGTTTTGGAAAAATATGGCTACAAAAACTTCAGGGATGTAACCGTCATGCGTACCATCACCTACGGTGTCAGTTCAGTGAGCATCGACGTATCATCGCCATCTGTTTTGGTTTCCTTTTTCTGTGTTATATTTCGCAAAACCTATTCCTAAAGAAGTAGTAGTCTTAAGGTTTTTTTAGAAGAAGAAAAAAGAACTTCAAATCAAGCAGAAGAATATACATAGGGTCACCTTACGCATCAGGATTTGTCATCAACATTCAGGCTGGAGTTGCAACAACTAATCAATTAATCGACACATAATCGATTATCAAATCAATCGACAACTATTTTGAGAGTTGATTAATTGTTTAGAGCCATTGTTTAACTCCAAATCCTCTGATTTCAGCCTCTCAACCTCTTTGATATCTGCAGTCCTCCATGAAAGCAGACTGATTATCTTTGTATTTAATAAAAATAAGACATTTGCAAACATGTGCTTTTACATTGAAAAACAGTGAACCAGGAACAAATAGTGTTCAACCTTAGAGGTTCCACTGTACATTTTCCGGCTTTTTTCTTCTTCTCATGGCTAAAGAGTGGCCACTTACTGACAGCAAGGAGTCCAAGCAGCACAGTAACTACCAACAGCTTCATTATGACGGTGGATCTGCAAAAAACAGTGTAAACATTTATCCGTTCTATCCACTAGGGTGCAACATTGTCCCTCTTGTGTTGCCTTTGCGCTTAGGCATCCAGAATCTCTTTCAGTTAATGAGTTTAATATCAAACATATCATTTACTACAGCAAATGTCAAAGTACTCACTGTATTTCCTTCTGGAAGTGTGATGAGAACAACGGATCGGCTACTCGGCCAGCCTGCTCCCTTTATATAGCGGTGGCAATGTGTTGACTTGTCGCTCCGGGAGCCAAAGTGCACCCTGGGGGAGATAAACCTGTGTTGTTGACGTCCCCCTCCACTGGTGTGTTTGTGAGTCTATGCGGTGTGGCATTGTGTGTTGATTGAAACACACTATCTGTGCAAATATGTGGAAGAGGGTGATGACGAGGAGCACCGAGGGGATTTTTGGAATGTTATCAGTTGGGAATTTGGTGTGATGATTATCTTTTTGTATACTTACCATTGAGCTTTTGAAGGCATCACACTTATGCCTGACTTCATACCAACTACTTCCATAATGTCTTACACTCAGCGGCACTAATCACAGGCCTCCTTCTCATGACTTACATAAAGGGCATGACGCCTCACGACGTGTCACGAAAAGTCCATTGAAGCTGGACCCTAGTCCAGAGGATGTTGAACACGTCATCCAGGCTACTTAAGTTTATGAAAGAATGGGGCTAGCTACATTACATTCATAGTCTCTCTCTCTCTCTCTGTCTCTCTCTCTCTCTCTCTCTCTCTCTCTCTCTCTCTTTTTCAAAGTTTCCAGGGGGGAAATTAGCAATTGTCAATTTTTCGCAAGCCAAATCAAGTCAATTGAAGTTTATTTGTACAATTCCATGTTTAACACGTTGTGTTAAACATATATAAAAACAGAATACAATAATTTGCAAATCATGTTCCACCTATATTTAATTGAATACACTACAAAAGTCCACACGGGCATTCAATGTTGGTTTTCGGCCTTGCAGTGATTTCTCCAGATTCTCTGAACCTTTTGATGATATTATGGACCGTAGATAATGAAATCCCTATATTCCTTGCAATTGTGCGTTGAGGAACATTGTCCTTAAACTGTTCGACTATTTTCTCACGCACTTGTTCACAAAGAGGTGAACCTCACCCCATCTTTGCTTTTAAATGACTGAGCAATTCAGGGAAGCTCCTTTTATACCCAATCATGGCACCCACCTGTTCCCAATTAGCCTGTTCACCTGTGGGATGTTCCAAACAGGTCTTTGATGAGCTTTCCTCAACTTTCTCAGTCTTTTTTGCCACCTTTCCCAGCTTTTTTGTAACGTGTTGCAGCCATAAAATTCTAAGTTAAGGATTATTAGCTAAAAACAATAAAGTTTATCAGTTTGAACATTAAATATCTTGTCTTTGTAGTGTATTCAATTAAATATCGGTTGAACATGATTTGCAAATCATTGTATTCTGTTTTTATTTATGTTTAACACAACGTCCCAACTTCATTGGAATTGGGGTTGTACAACCCTTAATCACAGAGTTTCAAAGGCCGTCAGAGGCACACAGTTGCCAAAGACCTGCAACATTCACTTATCTGAAACCCCCAACCGCGCAAGGAAAAACTCAAAACCCCATTCTGAGTACAACCCAACAAGAGTTAGAAATACGGATGATCGGTTCTGGCTCTTTTTTATTTTTTTGTGTGGAGGAAAATGTTTTGCCTTTTTTGGAATTGTTTTTGTATGATATCGCCTATAGAAAATCTGGTCAAAAAGCTCCCCCAAATTAGCTTAAAACTGTATGAGTAGAGTAAAAATGTGCTAATGACAGTTCGTCAAAATGCTGAGTCTGTTTGGAAGGCCCACTTCAACTTGAGTACAATGCACCAAGAATTTTGAAACTCGGATGGTGGGCTCCAGTTTTGTGTGTGTGTGGGGGTGTGGTTGGGGGTGGGGGGGTTTGCCTTTTTGGGGAACATTTTTGTGAGATATTGGCTATAATAAGTCTGGTTAAAATAAAAAATAAAAAATAAAGTAAAACTGTATAACTTATTTCATTATTTCTCAACATTATCTCCTCGACTCTTTTTGGTTTCCTCTGCTACTCCGGGAGCCGATTGGCTGACAAGTTTCAGTTAAAAATCCATATACAGGAAGTCCTCGAGTTACGGCGTACTTGACCTACGACGTTTCGGCTTTACGACGCCCGCGCCTCGTCTGCCATTTTGTCCCCAGTACGATAGTGTTTCTGCTTAGCTAGTGCATAGTGGTTGTCTGTGTTTGTGCGGCGGGAGTATCTTTGCATTTTCGTCCTCCTTTTTTCACACACTCAGCAGTAATGGTAAGTACAGCATCTTATTTTTTTTAATTTTAATGTATTTTAGTTTCGTTGTACGAAGTGTTAACCTTTCCTGCTACAGTCACCTGACCGTGGTCGGGAGACGCAGGGGTTAACTCCCTTCTCTCGTTACACAGCTGAGCTGGGTGGCGGCAACAATAAAGGCACGAAGCACCGATTTGCTGCTTTAATGGCTTTATTAGCTCCTCTGCACATTCGACGTCAACGGGTCCTCCGCACATTCGACGTCAACGGGTCCTCCGCTAATCGCTACTCTTCCCCGTTCGCCGTCACTACACTTGCTACTGTACACACTCGCACCTGTGCGCACTCCTTCCTCCTTCGCAGTCCCGCCGGACGACGCCTGCGCAGTCCCGTCTCACTCACACATCGACGCACACGACCACACACACTGAGCTTGCTGTCACAATCACGTGGGACAACACCCGTAACAGAAGTATTTCGACGTAAATTTCAACTTTAACGGTGAAAGCCGACTTACGCGGAAAGTATTAAGACCCCCTTAAATTTTTATATTGCAACCATTTGCTAAAATCATTTAAGGTCATTTTTTTTTACACATTTATGTACACACAGCACTCCATATTAACATAAAAAAATAGAATTGTTGAAATCTTTGTAGATTTATTAAAAAAGATAAATATCACACAGCCATAAGTATTCAGACCGTTTGCTCAGTATTTAGTTGAAGCACCCTTTTGAGCTAATACAGCCATGAGTCTTTTTGGGAATGATGCAACAGGTTTTTCACACTTGGATTTGGGGATCATCTGCCATTCCTCCTCTGTCAGGTTGGATGGTGAACGTTGGTGGACAGCCATTTTCAAGACTTGACCTTCTAGAACTTTCTCCCATCTCCCGACTGCATCTCTGGAGCTCAGCCACAGTGATTCTTCTTTACATCTCTCACCAAGGCTCTTCTCCCCAATTGCTCAGTTTGGCCGGACGGCCAGCTCTAGGAAGGGTTCTGATCGTCCCAAAGGTCTTCCATTTCAGGATTATGGAGGCCACTGTGCTATTAGGAACCTTAATTGCAGCATAATTTTTTTCGTCACCTTGGCCAGATCTGTGCCTTATCACAATTCTGTCTCTGAGCTCTTCAGGCAGTTCCTTTGACCTCATGATTCTCATTTGCTCTGACATTCACTGTGAGCTGTAAGGTCTTATATATAGACAGGTGTGTGGCTTTCCTAATCAAGTCCAATCAGTGTAATCAAACACAGCTGGACCCCAATGAAGGTGTAGAACCATGTCAAGGATGATCAGAAGAAATGGACAGCACCCGGGTTAAATATATGAGTGTCACAGCAAAGGGTCTGAATACGTATGGGTGTGTGATATTTCAGTTTTTCTTTTTTAATAAATCAGCAAAAATGTCAACAATTACGTTTTTTTTCTGTCAGTATGGGGTGCTGTGTTTAAATTAATGAGGACAAAAAATGAACTTAAATGGTTTCAACAAAGGGCTGCAATGTAAGAAAGAGTGAAAAATTTAAGGGGGTCTGAAAACTTTCCGTACCCACTGTACACCAATGAACTTACAGTGGCGGGTCTGGCATGAATGAGTCACTGGCCCCATACGCCCTGACCCGGAGAGAGCACTCCACCCTTTTCTGAAGGAGGACCATGGCCTCAGCTTTGGAGGTACTGATTTTGGCTGAAAACTGCTCCAGTGAGAGCTGAAGATCACTGTTTGATTAAGCCATCAGAACCACATTATCTGCAAAAATCAGGGACATAATACTGATGTCACCAAACCGGAAGCCCTCAACGCCTCGGCTGCACCTAGAAATTCTGTCCGTAAAGGTAATGAACAGAATTGGTGACAAAGGGCAGCCTTGGCGGAGTCCAACTCTTACTGCGAACAAATCCGATCAAGTAGCGGCAATGCGGACCAACTCTGACACTGGTCGTAAAGGGACCGAACTTCTCGTGATCAGGGGGTCTGGTACCCCATATTCCTGGAGCACCCCCCCCACACACACACACACAAGACTCCCCTTCTCCAAGTCCACAAAAAACGTAGACTGGTTGGGCGAACTCCCATGTATGCATGTAGAGTTGGTCAACTGTTCAACGGCCAGGACGAAAACCACACTGCTCCTCCTAAATCTGAGATTTGACTCGCAGATCGACCCTCCTCCCCAGAACCCCTGAATAGACCTTACCAGGGAGGCTGAGGCAGGTGATCCCTCTGTAGTTGGAAAACACACTCCGGTCCACCTTCTTAAAAAGGGAGACTTCCACTCCAGTCTGCCAATCCAGAGGCACTGTCCCCGATGTCCACGCGATGTTGCAAAGGCGTGTCAACCAAGACACCGCCACAACATCCAGAGCCTTTAGGAACTCCGGGCGGATCTCATCCACTCCTGGGGCCCTGCCACCGAGGAGATTTTTAACCACCTCGGTGACCGCAACCCCTGAAATAGGAGTACTCGCCTCAGAGTCCCCAGACTCTGCTTCCTTATAGAAAGGCGTGTCTGTAGAATTGAGGAGGTTTTCAAAGTATTTGTCTTACCGACTGACAACATCGTGTGTTGAGGTCAGTAGCACCCTGTCCCCACTATACACAGTGTTGACGGTGCACTGCTTTCCCCTCCTGAGATGCCAGATGGTGGACCAGAATTTCCTCGAAGCCATCCTTGAAGTCGTTCTCTGCATGACCTCACCGAACTCCTCCCACGACAGAGTTTTTGCCTCAGCGACCACCAATGCTCCATTCCGCTTGGCCAGCCAGTACACATCAACTGCCTCAGGAGTCCCACTTGTGAAAATGGCTCGATCAGACTCTTTCATCAGCTCAACGGCATCCCTTACTTCTGATGTCCACCAAGGGTTCGGGGATTGCCACGTACCGACCACCTTACGGCCACAGCTCCGGTCAGCTGCCTCAACAATGGAGGCGCGGAACATGGTCCAATCAGACTCAGTGTTCTCTGCCTCCCTCGGGATGTGCTTGAAGTTCTGCCGATTCAGTTCTGTTTGACAAAATGCACAAATACTGTACTCAAACAATACCAGAAGGATTGAAAAGTACAAAATACAAAAAAAATTATAGATACACAATTACTAGAAAATAGTACAAAAATATTGGATACAGAAGTACTTGTACATAAAAAGCCAAGCCAAGTAAATGGGATGTAATGTTGAATTGTATCATTCCAGATTGTTTCTTTTTGTGTCGTCGCTGCTCAATATTGACACAGGTGTAGTTGTGTGTTTATTCTTTTCGGCGTGCATGCAAATTATTGCAGGTGTTCATTAACTATTGTAATATACAGGATGCCACTTGAAATGTAGTACATGTAAATCGACCAAAAATTTTATATAATTGCAAAGTTAGGTAGAACTGATTTTGCTCATTTTGTTCATGTGTTACTGTTAAAACTGCATCCAATGTAACAGCACTCAACTCTGAATCCGTTTGTTGCTCAGTCAACAAATTTAAGTCAGTTAAGATACCAAATAGCGTTCACTCTGTCAGATTGTGCGCGCTGGTTGTGAGCATGTTGTGTGTGATTTATTCAGATTGCAATCTTTTATCAAGATCCTAAAAAGTGAGCGTTAAATTGCTTGTTCACTCACTGACATATTGTCCACTCTAACAAAGGTCACAAAATCTAATTTGAAGTGATGGTACTAGTAGTGTTAGTGCAAAATAAACAAACATTACTGAGTTACAGAAAAGAAATCTGCTGCGCCGATAATTTTAAAACTTTGACAACAAACCTGGAAAAATGGTCTGGGAGAGGCCTGCACCAGACCATTTACTTTGACGTAGGTGATATTGCGTGACTGCTTTTTGTGACTGGTTCCAAGACAACCCTTAGATCAAAGGTGTCAAACTCAAGGCTTGGGGGCCATATTCGGCCCGCCACATCATTTTATGTGGCCAGCAAAAGCAAATGATGTGTCTACTTCCATGATTCTTGCTAAAATCTGTGCACCAAAATTTATATTTGTCATATGTAATAAATAATAACGTTGTGATATTTTTTTTGTCATTGAAAACAAATGAACAAAAAACAAAACACTTTTACATTATAGAAAACACATTAACAAAAGCAGAAACACTTTTACAAAAGACGAAACAAATTACAAAAGACGGAACACCCGGAAAGGGAACGTCCCATTTCACAGACATTCTTAGAAATCCCACGGCCTTTCTCGGCAAGACCCGCCCCGCTTCAACATGATTGGCTCCTGCATCACAGGAAGGGTAGGTTACGCAAATGTAACAAGATGTCCATCCCAAATAACGATTGACTATATGGACGCCCTAAACCTAACCATAATAATCTTCTTATTTATTTATTATTTTTTAATATTTGGGATTTCTAAGAATGTCTGCGAATTGGGACGTTCCCTTTACGGGTGTTTCGTCTTTTTTAAATTTGTTTCGTCTTTTGTAAACGTGTTTCTGCTTTTGTTAATGTGTTTTCTGAAATGTAAAAGTGTTTCACAATTTGTTATATTGTTTTGCACTTCTAGGCCACCGTATGTCTCTCCTCAAGAAACAAATACAATTATACTTTAGCAAGAAAAAATAGAAATAAGACACTTATGGACAGAATAGTTAATTTTAATGTTTTTAATCATGTTTGTGTTACTAAATTTACGGCTTGGTTAAAAGATGGTGCTTGTCGCTTAAAAGGGACTCTGCACCATTTGCACAATTGTCACTGTACCAGATTATCAAAGTCACTGATGGTGTCGTGGTACACTCGCCTGGCTTTGGTGCGGGCAGCGTGGGTTCAGTCCCCACTCAGTGACAGTGTGAATGGTTGTCCATGTGTATATATGCCCTGCAACTGGCTGGCGACCAGTTCAGGGTGTGGTCCGCCTTTCGCCCGAAGTCAGCTGGGATAGGCTCCAACGCCCCGCGACTAACCAGGATAAGCAGTGTTTAAAATGAAATGAAATAGTCATTTCAAACTGCTCTAAAGTCTAGAGGACTGCATCATTTGCACAATTGTCATTGTACCAGCATTACCACACTACCGGTAACCTTTCATCGCTCAGAGACTCTCCATAGTGTGTTTTTATGTCTCAAAAGTGTCATACTAGAGCGGCTCCAATTACCTGAGATAAATTCCTTGGGTTTTTTTGACATACTAAAATAAAGATGATTTTTATTTTGATTCTGATTGAGGAGTTTTTGAAAATGTCATAGATTTTAGGATGGAGAAAGACTAGTTAAATCCATGAATTAGAGAACAAATATAATGCCATGAATTTAACACGGATGGCTGATAACTGTTGGAGGTTGTTAAAATAGTGTTCTAAAAATGTGATTATGCTGGAGTTGGTGCAGTATCTTGTGATCAAATTATGAAATGAAATCAAGATGAATCTTAAACAATCAGCCATTTTTTCCCCCCTGTTCATTTTATTGCACACACTCACAGATACAAACACACACAATCGTACAAAGACTACTGTTGCTGTACCAGACACAAACATGTTGCACACGCTGAATACATTTGGTGTAGATGGCGTTGGCGAGTTTATGATATGAAACCATGCTCGGTGCTCCTCTGGACTTGAAGCGCTGGGTGGTCTGTATTGGGCTTCTGGGAAAAGCAGATGTAGCTATTTAGTGGGCGGGCAGGAACTTGCACAACATACTGTCATCCAGAATCCTGTCAGGCTGACCCCAGTTTTTATGTAGACTACGGTTCTGCGGGCAGGAACTTGTCCAGGTGGGCCTTGATGTTGCTGATGCACCAGTCTAAGTACCCGCCGATGTGCGGGCGCAGGTATTGTGCGTACATGCCCAGCGTGGCTGCGCGGCCCTGGTCTACCAGAGGCCCGACCTCACGAGCCAAGGCACTGCACAGTAGACAATACAAAGAGTTCCACGTTGCGGTAAAAGTTCAAAGGCTCGCACTGTCGCTTTTGCAAACGCTCACCTGGCAACCTTGACCATGGCCTGGACCTCTGGCTTGCTCTGCAGATCCTCCCATAAGTCTTTTGCTGCTGCCCCCCGCTCACCCTCTCCAATTTTCTCAATCACGGGGGCAGCAACTTCGTGAACCTTGCCGTACGCATTGAGCAGCCGCTTGTAGAAGGTACTCTTCAGGTTGTTATATTTATCCACAAGCTCCTGTTCTGGTTCGGGAATATCGCACAGGCTCATGGAGACTGCAATGAGAAAACACAGCAAGATCTATCAGGGTGATGGTCAGAGAACATTTCAAACCTCGAATCATCCTCATTGTTCGTTAAAAAGCATCTAGCCCAAAATTTTGAGAGTTGCTTTTCCGGATACAAAATAAACCCTTTCTAATTTGTGTTTGAGCTGGAAAAGTTAGGTTTGCATGTGAAGTCATTGGAATGTTTTTGTTGTACTCAATTAAAGAGTATAATTATGCCAACATTGTCCAAAAAAAGGAATGCATCTGCGCTCTCTGGTGCATTTTTTTTATTCTTAGTATCGTAAAAATAATGTTTAAAGTTGAAGGTTATGAACTTATTTGCTTACCCTGCAGAGCCAGGATCAGGGCAATGGCATATTTTGCGTTCATGTCTGAAAGGAGAGAAAAAACAAAAACACTACAGTAATCAATACTTTTGCAATTATGACATTTTTAAAATACAGATGGCCAATACATCTTAAAACATATGTGGTCTGTGGATGTTGAATGTGTTAAAGCAAAACGCCAATGCTTGTAAAAGAAAACAAAAATGAATGCTTACCTGCTATTGATTGCGTCTGGATCCCAGAAGTGACAGTCTGCTCTGAAAGTGAGTTGTCTGCAACTGAAAGCTCACATCTGGACCAGATGATATAGGGGGGACTGCGAGCACACGTCATCTGATCAGGACACACACAGGCACACACACAAGGGGACATGCACCCACGCATCACCTAAACAAAGTCCAGTGTACATGGTATTCACTTGAAAACCCAATTGAGTCTTGCGAAATTTGCCTTGATGTACTGCATGGACTGTACTGTATATTCATAGTGCACCCAGAGACCCTCCTGATAGCACCCATATTGCTGCATACATATGTCTTAATCTACAGTTTGCTCATAAAACTCCCCGTCGATTAGATTATCTCAAACTCGTCATCAGCGTTTCTGTTCCGAGTGAGGCCAGGAGCGCCAGTCTAGACGCCACCTCGCTGACCTTTCACAGAGTGCATGTCTGTTTGCAAATGACCCTTTCTCCATTTTAAGTGCACCACATGCCTCTTAGCAACACTATATGTGTGTGTGAATTAAATAACCCAGACAGGCCCTCAAAGAGGACCAAGAATTCTAATTTGGATCGTCACCCAAAAAGTAATTTTTTTGAGGTTTCATGCTTTTTTTCACTGACAAATATTGTCTTGCAATACTATCACCAGAATTGAACGTGTTCTTCCTTGGCCCACACTTGTAACGCCGCCGCAAAGTTAGTTCTGTTAGTGCTAGTAAGGGTAAAACAAATAACTCTTTAAAAAAACAAGCATTCCATCTTTGAGTACACTTTACCTGAGTATGGCTGAGTACTTATTTGCCGTGAGGTCGTCTGGCCCTGACATACGACGTTTCGAGGTTACAAACAACACTCAATGAACCAGTTGGGCCGCAGCAAAAAAAATGCCAGTAAGGGTGTTACATAGCAGTGTGCTACACTCATAATAATAATTGTTACAAGAGTAATCTCATGCGGTACTATTTCCATACTGATAATCACATTCAAGTTACTTATCCTAGTCACCATGTTTTACTATTGTGGTGAGAAGTTCTTCCACCTATACGTTATCTTTTTGACCTTTCGGGGGACTCTTAGTTCTCGCTTTTTCAAAAAGAGCGGGACTGGGTCAAAATGTTCCAACGCAGCGTATTTTACACTATTTCACGTTACATTCTGTCTGTTTACGTATAAGCATAATGGCAAGGTCAGTTGGCGAAGGAAGGCTGTGACAAACGGGGACTGGTAAGATTGAGGGGGCCAGATGATGAATGGTGTCAAGGTGCACCCTAAAGTTGAAGTTAGGTTCACGTGCATTTATTAAGGCTAGATTGGCACTGTAGGTCTAAGTGGCCAATTTTGTGCCGATGTCTGATCGTGTGGAGCTTGTCTGGACTGACTTATTGCCCCAATGTGTTTAAATGCATCTAAGCTGGCCACCATCGCCATTCATTTTCACTTTTTAATGTTGTAGTGTACCACAGTTAATCAAAGAAAATCAAAGACTGTTTTACTTAGAAACCATGCAAATCTCCTCCGCCTGTGCCATAATATTGAGTCTGATACTACCTCCAAAGCAATAAACCTTTTTTTCCCTCCTTCCGTGTTGGTTCTAGAAAATCCAGAAAAATTGCCATGTTTACAGGATGTGTGAAAGGCGCTTTAGGGGTCAAACAAATGATTGACGGTGCTGATACTAACAGAACCCCTCTTTAAATAATAGTCTGAACATGTATAAACAACACCAACACTGCACATGAGATTAGCACTGGACAATAGCCCTAACACAGCATGAGTTGTGTCCTGGCTGGTCCACCGATATGACAGTAGATGAAACAACCTCCACATTTTGCAAGCCAGCGGGATATCAAGATAATTTGGAAGCTGTTAAACAGGGACACTGTACATATTGTTGCTTTAATGATGCCTGTGCGTATTGTTGTGCATGAACAAAAAGGCAGTCAGCAAGTACTTTCTACAACCCCAATTCCAATGAAGTTGGGACGTTGTGTTAAACATAACAGCTGAAGCTGGGAAAGAATTCCACCTACAAAGCTTCAACAATTAGTGTCCTCAGTTCCCAAACGTTTATTGAATGTTGTTAAAAGAAAAGGTGACACAGTGGTAAACATGACCCTGTCCCAGCTTTTTTGGAACGTGTTGCAGCCATAAAATTCTAAGTTAATGATTATTTGCTAAAAACAATAAAGTTAATCAGTTTGAACATTAAATATCTTGCCTTTGTAGTGTATTCAATTAAATATAGGTCGAACATGATTTGCAAATCATTGTATTCTGTTTTTATTTATGTTTAACACAACGTCCCAACTTCATTGGAATTGGGGTTGTAAAATGAATCATTTTTTCCACGCTTTGTCAGTCGTATTTGAGCTAACGAACGGCAAGTAGTTGAGGATCTTCTCCCTCGCCGAGGTCCTGATGCCAGCAGCCCATTGGCTGTAGTTGTCCACCACCGGCTGGACGTGTTCATCGTAGTACACAGCCGCAATGCCTTTCACCAAATCCATCGCATTCTGGACATTCTCTTGAGCCGCACTGTGTAGGGACGTGTACAAGTGCACAGATTGAGTAGTAAGGTACACACCGGTGAACCACCGAAAAGCATTAAACAACGAGGCCGTGTTACTTGGCTGGAACGCTGTGTGCCAATGTGTTAGAGAATGTGAGCGTCTATGTGTGAGTGTGTGTATGCTCATTACTATTTTGTTTTAGGAATGAAACTGTTGGTACTTGGAGTTGTCTCTATTTGTACCTTTACTTGTTTTTACGCATTTGTAGAGCGCTTGGAATGAAATTGCGCTATAAATAAATTCATTTTTATTTGTGTGGCTACGTTCTTTGAAGTGTTTGTGTGTTTGTGAATGTGTGTTAATATGGGCTTGTGTGTCTTCGTTTATGCATGTGTGTCTGTCCTTGTGTTAGTTTTTGTGTGTATGTGAGTTCATGTGTTCCTTCCTTTTGTTTGTGTGTGTGCATGTGTGTCGACGTTCGTTCGTGTGTTTGTGTTTGTATCTTTGTGTGGGTTGGGTGTTTTTCTGTGCTTATTTATGTGTGCGTATGTCTGTTATTTTTGTGTGTGGGTGCATGTTTTGTGTGCATGTGTTTTTGTGTACATGTATTCATTAGTGTGTGTGTGTGTTTGGTTCTTTATTTGTGATGTTTTTGTGTGCCTGTGTTCGTTTTTGCGTGCCTGCGTTCCTTCGTTTGTGTATGTGTGTTGTTTTGTGTGGCCGTGTGTGTGTGTATGTGAGTGAGTTCCTTAAATATGTTTGTGTGTGCCTATGTTAGTTTGTGTGTGTGTGTGTGTGTGTGTTGGCGTTCGTGTGTGTGTGTGTGTCTTCATTCGTGTGTGTGTGTGTGTTTTCATGCATGTGTGTGTGTGTGTGTGTGTGTGTGTGAGTGTGCATGATTATGTTTGCATGTGTCTGTTTATTTGTGCACGTATTTGTTGTGTGTGTTTTAAGTGTGTTTATGTTTGTTTGAGTGTGTCTGTAGTGGCAATACCGAGCACGGTCAACCAGTCTTTCGAGGATTCCTGGAGAATCAGGCTCTGGCTCTGGGGTTTGCGTCTGCGCCCAAATCGGCCCGCATGCTGGAAATGGGAGGGGAAAGCTTGTTATTTTTTGAAAAATAAAAGTTTTGAAAAGTGCAGAAAGATAAAAATAAGAGGGGGGTGGGAAAACTTACCTTGAATGAGTAAAATGAGAGTGATGACGAGAAATCTCATCTGCCATCAGACAAAAACAAACTTTATTCTTTTTTAAAAAAAATAACAGGTCTATTCTGTACGACGAAGATCTCAAATTTGTTGCTTTTAAATCACACAAACAAAGTTGAACCTCCCACAGAACAAGCTAAAGTAGCGAAAATGAGTAACCATGTACCTTATTTCGTTTGTTTTTGTTTTTCTCAGCTGCTCCGGGACACACGAGTTGAATGAAACAGGAGTTATTGAGCCATTTATTTATATAAGGCAACAGGTTGCACATTGGTCCCCATCGCATGACTTTCTATTTGCGTTAGATGTGGAAGTGAAATAAAAGGCTTTTAAATGTTTGCATTAGAAACTGTCATATGATGGCTTGAGGACTCTGGTCTCATGTGTTCATATACAGTATGGCATTCGTCCAAATGAATATTACATACTAATGAACCTTAAGGCTTCTTTCCATCCTGTCATGACCTACATTTACAGCCTTAGACAACCATCCAAGCGCCCTTTGGATCAAGTATCGGAGCCCACTTGGCAGACGCTGATGTGTTTGCCGACCAGTCAAAGTCTCTGATCTAGCGGGACCGATTAGGACTTTTAGAGAAGAGCGTCCATGTGATAAACGTGTTCACCCCCAACGCGGCATTTCTGTGGCCAGAGTCCATGGCGAAAAAACAAAAATCAATCTGATCTCTCAAGCAACAACAGTCCTCATCCCACAGCTGTCTAAACACAGGCCGGGGTGAAGACATTGTTTGTCCCCCCCCTTCCCCACAAAAAAAACAAAAACAAAATCTTGTGGGTCACCTTTCTCATGCAAAGGAATTTAAGTAAAATCATTGCCACTGCCAAGGAGGTTATGTTTTTGTGGATGGAAAATTATTAAACTAAAGTGGGGTACACACACACGGATAAATGGGCCAAATGTGAAAATATTTTCCACTTGGAAGTCTCGAAAAGATTGGCCTCTGTGATTATCTTGAGGTGTGGTGTCTGTTAAGAATGATTTTCAGAAAACGGTCAAACTGAAAATCGTGAAAGTGCTGTACACATTGCTGCTCCTTCCAATCAGTCAGCAAAGGGCCGATTATCAGATTTCTGTAAAGTATTATCCCGAGCATTCTCCTTTGGTGTGGGGTAGGGCGAGGCCAACAATTGTAAAAGTGTGGTTTGCACTTACTGATAATTGGGGCAAATTTGATTCATTTTTCCTTCTTACGGTCAAAATGAGCAAAGATGCGATTATCTTATTATCGCCAATAGGTTATCCTGTGATGAGGGGTGCGTTAATAGGGATTTTTTCTCCCAGAAAAGGGGCTCACAATCATAAAAGTGGGGTACACACACTCCAATAATCAGGTCAAATTTGTAGGATTTCCTCCACTTCCGATCAAAGTCAGCAAAGGTCTGATTATCAGATGTCTGTAAAAGATTATCCTAAGCCTTTAGCTTGCGGTGTGAGGTGTCAAGAGGGATTTTCTTCCCCTCCTCAATCTGCTCAGAAACACGCTGGGCCAACAATCATAGAAGTTGGGTACCACACCTAAAGAGCATCTCTCCCCCTTTCGATTAAAGTCAGCAAAGGCTCGACTATCGGGTATACCTAAAAGATTAATCTGAGCTTTTATCCTGTGGTGTGGGTCTCCCCAATCTGCTTGGAAAACAGTTGGGGCCAACAATCGTAAATGTTGAACCTGTGCAATATTTATGATGCTAAATCGTGAAACTCACGCTGTTGCCGGACACAAATAAAAGCGCAACTAGTTGCGTTGAGTGTTTAACATGCCACACAAGTCATTCACTAAGTATGGGGGCAGAGGCACGCGATTATCGTTGGAGATATCGTTATGCGTATGCCGCCTAGTCCGTAAACAAACAGTGCAGCGCAGTTTGTGGTTAGTGGACGTCATGGCTAGCAACAAGCTTTTATCAAACCTGTTAACTCACTGGAAGCAGCCAACGTGGATATTAGTGCAGGACGGGGGAATTTCCAGTTGTATTAAAGATGGAGTCTAAACAATAGCAATTGCAAATGGTATTATTAGTGTTTTAATAATCGACATTGTTCAAACTGTTACTGTTGCATGTGTCTGCATCCTTTGTTTTCTAATAAAAAGACAAACTATTGATGTTGCACTCTCCTAAAAAGAAATATTTAGCTGTTTCATTATAAAAATCATTAAATCTCTTCCTGGTTGGACAAAAAATAAGTAGTTTGTTTCGCATTTTGTTTCCTTAGTGCACCTAATGTGATTAAAAAAACTGCGACCTTAAAAGCACGGTACGATAACCAACTTTTTAAAATGTGTCTGGCAACATCATCAGCTTCCTTAATTGGCTATCGTTTCGTATCACGTCACGATCACAGAGTGCATGGATCGTGCGAACTTGGTGTTCGTTGATCACACACATTAAGACCTGCGATTGTAGATATTGAACAGGTTTAAAATTTAAGATGGCCACCTGCGACCATTTTCTGAGTACTCTTTAACACACACACCACGCCATGTGGTGTTTACTCGGGATAACTTAAAGCATTAAGTTAAAAAGAAAAAAAACACTAATAACTCTTGCATATGGTTTCTTTAAATCTCCTTTAAAAAATATATTTTTTATTTTTTTAATTGTATGAAAATTACAAGACATCCGCCAACCGCACTGATGACATCTGTCGCCAGGCTATCTTCCAGGCATCGGCCTTCAGAGAAGCAACGTAGCCCCTCGTGGATCATTAACCACCCTAAACTTTAGCACAGCTCTTGTGAAACCGGTCGGAAGGAGAGCGGCCATGTTGGCACTTCACCTTTGCTCCTGTTGACACAAATAAACAATCAATGCAATCGACAACTTTACCCCCCCCCCCCACCCCGCCCCACCGCCCCCACCGCCCCCGACCCCCTTTGTTGACTTTGATAATACAAACTCCATTTCTGAGCTGAGAAGACAACATTTAAAAACATTAAATGTTGTCTTCAACAATTATAAAAAAAACAAAAACAATTACAAATAGGTTTTGACAATGTTAAATGAGGAATCGTTCAAGAATCCATCACCCTGCAGCTTTACTCTCATATGGTCATTGATTTTTTTTATTTTTTTTTAAATGCTGTTTTAGTTCCTTTTTAAATTTAGAAAAGTTCTTTAAAGACTCGGTCGCAACAATTTCTGATGGACCTGAGCGCTCCTCAAATTTCGAGTGCTAGTGATGATGCGAGCAAGTCAATCTAAGAAAGTTAACATTAGTGAACTTTTAAAAAATACACTATTAACAATTTAAAAAAAAAAAAATCTTTTTATTTTTTATTTTTTTGGGGGCCAAAATCATCTCTTTATGATGCCGGCCACCTCTGCTAAAATTGTCTACATCTTCAGTTGAACAGATCATGCAATTCTTCCCATGAAATTAAATATTAATTGCTATAATATACTCAGTATTTGGTTCAGATTTAATGTTTTCTAAAATAATTAAAAACCAAGAAAATACTTATGCCATTATTTTAGCAAGGTGTGTGATGTAAAACTACATTCCAATCCACTGTTTTGCATCATGAAGTGTTAGACTTGAGTCATGCCAGTGCCCCTGTAATGTATTCTGGGACTTGCGTTGTACTCAAGCTTTTTTATTTACATTTCTGCTGAGTGTTTCATATTTAGAAATTTCTTTTGCATGTACTTCCTTTTCTTTTTTTAACTGGCTAGACATAGAGCAATTTAGAAGACTAATGTCACATTTTGGGCTCTTTACCAAATAATGAAAAACTTGATGTCTTGATTTAAAAGATACTTTAAAAATACATACAATACAGTAAAACCCATCTGTTTTCTCCAAATCGGCTTCTACAACTCTGGAAACCGACACAATGATGGTGTTGTAACAGAACTGACACAGTTTTTTCTCCCCCAGAACTGTTCATTTATTCACATATTCAACACACATTATACAAAAGGGGTTTCGTTACATTAAATGGACATACAATTTCCAATGGTAACACTGAATGTATATATTTTAGCAAAGCCTTTTTAAATGTATTCAATGTAACATTTAAGTCCATAAGCATATCCGTAGAGCAGACTCAGAGTAATGGAAACATTTTAGCAAGTCAGCAGAGCATACGTATGTAGCATGAAGATGAAGCGGTTGCGAGAAGGGGGGCACACTTGAAGGTCTAGTCAAAGAGATCCTTTAACCAGTTCCTGTTTGAGCAGAAATGCACAAATTACATTTTTGATTGGGTGTGTGTATGTTTGCGGTTGTGTGTGCGTGTGTGAAAGTACTTGAACTTGTTGGCAGCGTCACTGTTGTGTAATTCATTGAGGGATTGTTTGGTGTTTTCCGCCATGGTGGCAAAGGCCTGTGTCACCTGCGTCCGGTACCTGTTCAACTTCTCCTCGATGGTCTCGTCCTGAGCATCTGTATGTGCGCAAAAATAAATAACCATGTAAATATGTGTACACAAATACAGTAAGATAGGCTTTAAGAAAAATCCCTTGTTTAGAGGGTGCAAGTGAACGCGATACTTACCCGCGTAGGCGATCAGAGCCAGCAGGAGCACAGCGACTGCAAGGTAAAGTTTCATCGTCTGACTGTGAGGAGGAGAAAATATACATTTGAAAACAATTAAATGAACACAAAAATTGCGAAATGCAAATGTCTTGAAATGGAGAAAAAAAGAGCCCCTTCAATGTTATGATTAAATTAAAAATGAAATAAGAAATCAGCATACTAAAAATCTATATGAGATCAGCTTTCTGATACCTGTTGTTTATCTTGTTGAGGAAACTGCTGTGTCGCGTATGTGTGTGTGTGTGTGTGTGTGTGTGTGCCTCTTTCTCTCTTTATACATCTGCTGGCTTGCAAAAATGTGACGCATGCTGGAGTCAAACAAGAACACGTGGTGCCCCCCTCTTTTCTTTTTATTGACCATGTCACCACTGTCATGCCAGGATCCAAGACGCACAAACAATGTTCACTTAATTAAATACCCCTACACAATAAGAACCGGGACTTTGAAGAAAGGAACTACCTTTACAAAGAAAAAAAATGCTCAGTTTAAGAAAGTGTTTATTTCATACTTTTATAAGGGCTCCTCTGCCTCTATTTTATTTTGAAGTATTGTTATTTGTAAAGGCGATAATATTTGCAGTATGTGAGCTTTGCATAGTTTGCGTTGCCAGCACTGAACCATTCATGAGCGTCATCGTGAACTCCACCAGGGCTGCCTTCTGACACTGCTTCTTTTCATTGAATTTAAGGACAAATTAGACATACCGGTACCTGAAGTGGACAGTGCCCGCTTTGGATGATGCACTCAGGACACAACAAACACACGTGGCAACCTTGAGATGTACAGTAGCCCAGCGATAATCGAGTGAGCAGCAGAGTTTATGCTCTGCGTTTCCTTCTCATAATGTATCTCCTCTATGTCCCATGTTGTTTTTCACTTACAGAACAACCACGTATGCACAAAGACACATAACGTACAGTATATACATTCAACGCAATTAACCCATTATTCGACAACTGATCTATCATCAAATAAATCTAATCTAATAAACTATTATGATAATCCATGAATTGTGCAGTGCCATTGTTTCACTTTTTTTTTTTTTTTTTTTTTTTTAATTGTTCTAACTCCAGTCTAACTCTTGTCCAAGTCCTCTGATTTTAGCCTCTCAACAGTATATATACTCAGATTTCTGTAGTCTTTCATGAAAGCAGACTGATTGTCTGGATGTTTACCATAATAGAAATAAGTCATTTGCAAACATCTGCTTTTACTTCCAAATACAACAATAATTTTGCTTTTTGTTTTTTTTCTTACATCGTGACCTAAAGCAGTTAGTGAATCATAATCATATATATCACGACACACAGAGTGGAAATATTTTATGATTTATTTTTTTTCCCTTTGAACAGTGGAGACCAACACTGTGGTCTGGTTCGGACACCCGGCATGGGTCTGCCACTGCTGCTGCTGCTGCTACTGGTCCAGAACATCATCCTGAGTCAGCCACCTTTGGTCTTGATCGTCAGCGGGCGTCTGGTGATGGTGGGCCAGAAATCACTACGAATCACCCACTTGTGGTCTTGATCATCAGCGTGGACCTGCTGCTGCTGCCGCTGCTGCTGCTGGACTAGAGCTTCGTCCTGAGTTGGCCACTTGTGGTCTTGATCGTCAGTGTGGATCTGCGGCTGCCGCCGCCGCTGCTGCTGGCCCAGAGCATCGTCCTGAGTGGGCCACTTGTGGTCTTGATCGTCAGTGTGGATCTGCGGCTGCCGCCGCTGCTGCTGCTGGCCCAGAGCATCGTCTTGAGTCGGCCACTTGTGGTCTTGATCGTCAGTGTGGATCTGCGGCTGCCGCCGCCGCTGCTGCTGGCCCAGAGCATCGTCCTGAGTTGGCCACTTGTGGTCTTGATCGTCAGTGTGGATCTGCGGCTGCCGCCGCCGCTGCTGCTGCTGGCCCAGAGCATCGTCTTGAGTCGGCCACTTGTGGTCTTGATCGTCAGTGTGGATCTGCGGCTGCCGCCGCCGCTGCTGCTGGCCCAGAGCATCGTCCTGAGTTGGCCACTTGTGGTCTTGATCGTCAGTGTGGATCTGCGGCTGCCGCCGCTGCTGCTGCTGGCCCAGAGCATCGTCTTGAGTCGGCCACTTGTGGTCTTGATCGTCCGTGTGGATCTGCGGCTGCCGCCGCCGCTGCTGCTGGCCCAGAGCATCGTCCTGAGTTGGCCACTTGTGGTCTTGATCGTCAGTGTGGATCTGCGGCTGCCGCCGCTGCTGCTGCTGGCCCAGAGCATCGTCTTGAGTCGGCCACTTGTGGTCTTGATCGTCAGTGTGGATCTGCGGCTGCCGCCGCCGCTGCTGCTGGCCCAGAGCATCGTCTTGAGTCGGGCACTTGTGGTCTTGATCGTCAGTGTGGATCTGCGGCTGCCGCCGCTGCTGCTGCTGGCCCAGAGCATCGTCTTGAGTCGGGCACTTGTGGTCTTGATCGTCAGTGTGGATCTGCGGCTGCTGCCGCTGCTGCTGGTCTATAGCATCGTCCTGAGTTGGCCACTTGTGGTCTTGATCGTCAGCGTGGATCCGCTGCTGCTGCCCCCGCTGCTGCTGCTGCTGGCCCAGAGCATCGTCCTGATTTGGCCACTTGTGATCTTGATCGTCAGTGTGGATCTGCGGCCGCTGCTGCTGCTGCTGGCCCAGAACATCGTCCTGAGTCGGCCACTTCGGGTCTTGATTGTCAGCGTGGATCTGCTGCTGCTGCCGCTGTTGACTCCAAACTTGGTCCTGATTCTGCTGGTGCTGGCCCATACACGTACCAGTGAGGAATGCCAGGGAAAGAATGAGTGCTACAGTCTTCATGGTCATTGCAGACAGATGCACCTGGGAAGTGGAACAAAATGAATACATTGAATCCATCCATTTTCTATTGTGCTTGGCCTCATCAGAGTCGTGGGTGAGAATGTGTAAGACACCCTGGACTGGTCGTCAAACAGCCATTCACACTCATATTCACACCTATGGACAATATATTCTCCAATGAACCAAAAATGCATGTTTTTGAATGTGGGAAGCTAAAACCCACAAACTGGAAAGCAGGAGCCAAGATTCCAGTCTCGTTCCGCGGAACTGCGAGACAGAAGGTCCTAACTGCTAGGGTACCATGCTGCCTCTCAGTTGATCATGAATAATAAAACCCATTCAAGTTGTCCATCCATCCATTTTCTTTACCGCTTCTCCTCATTAGGGTCGCGGGTGCCCACCTGACTCTGGGCGAGGGTACACCCTGAACCGGTTGCCAGCCAATCACAGGACACATAGAAAGAACCAACCATTCGCACTCACATTCACACCTACGGGCAATTTAGAGTCTTCAATCAACCTACCATGCATGTCTTTGGGATGTGGGAGGAAACCGTAGTGCCTGCGGAAAACCCACCCAGGCACGGGGAGCACATGCAAACTCCACACAGGCGGGGCCGGGATTTGAACCCCGGTCTCCAGAACTGTGAGGCAGATGTGCTAACCAGTCTTCCACTGTGCCGGCCCTTTCAAGTTGTAAGACTCAAAATTCATATTGAAATAAATGTTCCTTTCCTGTCTCACCTGAAGAGATTATTTCTCTGTGTTGCAGAACTGTGATGCAGATGTGCTAACCAGTCGGTCACCGTGCCGCCTTTTCAATGCCTTTAAGGACAATATAGATATAGCTGTTGTTGTCTGAACGCCCACTGTGGGTGATCCACTCTGGCCTGAATAAACACATGGTGACCATGAGATGAAGCCGCCCCCTTTTGTTGACTTGCATAGGTCATTCACTCTATTTACTTTTCGTTACGCTTCTCCACTATGTCCCAGGTGGAATTTTATTTTATTTTATTTTTCATCCCAACTGAGTCAAATAAAGCATCACTAACTATATGATGGAGTGATAATAATGCAACAAAATGAAATGGAAAAATCCCAATTTAAGAGATTTTCGAGTTATCAAGATTATTTTGCTGTTGCGAGCCAAGCTTTGAGTTACAAGCTACTCCAAATTCGGTGTCGCTCGAGTGAATTGGGGGTGGGGGGGGCACTGGTTTGTAGTAGTTGTAGCTGCAGTTCTGTCCCTGAGTGTTGTTTGCGATCATGGGGCCTGGTGTCTATTATCTACTATTAGACTCCGTTGAATTTAGTGACCGGGACCCATTTGCAGTAGTGATGTAGCTAGCAATTCGATGTGAGCACAGCGATGAATAAGTCGAGTAGTTGCTAGGCTCCACTGGGAGTTTGTTTGTTTGTTTGGCGTCACTTGACACGAAATGGTTGTTTTTTCCGGCGTTGAGCTGTGAGCCTGGAGAAGAGCGGCAGCTGCTTGCTCCTCCACGCGCTAGCAGCTTGCAAGCTAGCGGAGATGCTGTAAAAGCATAGCATAGCAATACAAGAAGAAGTGAATTCTTGACTGATCTGCTTCAATGGTAGTCAACTGCAAACTGCGTTCCAGTGAAGAACTAACTGGTAAATTACCAGTATTATAGGAAAAGAGTTGACAGCTTCAGTAAACACGAATAGTGTAACGCGCCCACCGAAGTTGTTGCGACCTTTGGCTTGTCCCAACATCCTGTGAGTAAACTTTATAAAAGCAGCAGTTTATTTCTTTCCTCTTTTTTTTTTTTTTTTAAATCTTGCTGCATTTTATTATGTTATACAATACAGTGCTAATCCTTCTTTATTAAAAACGTTAAAAAAAAATGTTGTGTATTTTACTGTTTTCTGGATACCAGCAAACAGATTTTTTTTGAAAACAATTTTGCATCTCTACATTATACTATACCCTTGTTGAAAGCTACCTAACAAATGTAAGCTCCAAATCAATTTTGGAAGTTTTCCAGCTGGATAACAACGTTAAACAGAATCAGTTTAACCATCAGTGTTTTTCATTGATGGGTGATGATCCTTTGGACCCTGTGTCGGCCAAGGCCGCATGCACGTAATCGTACGTTTGATTTGTGATTACACTGTATGTTCAGTGGTCAGACATCATGACACATGGTGGTCCAAAGTTTCACTGCATGGGAATATGTGTATTCATGAAGCAGCTTTTTTTATTTTTATTTTTTTATTTTTGTTTTGTTGGCATTGATCGAGTGACCAGCATAGGTCATTCATGGACAACACCCCTAATTTTTATTTTTTTGAATTTCCTATGTTCATTGATTAAACCCTGAATATATTCAAAACTGTTATCCCAAAACACTTACATATTTAAAACTCATCTTTCAATGTTAGCCTTAAATATAAAGGGCTTACAAATAATTTCAGTTTGAAAAAAAATTTCCTCTACACTACCTATAAAAAAATGTTTTTTTTTATTTTTTATTTCAAGTTATTGACTCTGTTCAGCCATGATCAAACATGGTAGTCCAAAGTTGGACTGTGTGACTATGGTGCATCGTTATGAATCAGCTGATACTCCTCATGTTCCTCCTGACCTTTGCCACTCAAGAGGCGACAGTATGTTTTAATTGCCATTTGTTTGATAGATAAAACTACAGAACCGATCTGTTTTCATTGAACAACGCAAATCAAACAATCTTCGCGGCAAAATCCATGCATGCGCATATGCTGATCCAAATTGTATTATATTTTTTGCTAGATAACATCCGAATTCATTGTGCATATTTTGTTTTATTATTTATTGTTAATATTGTTCAAAAACAAACTCTTGAACATGGAATACATTTCAGTGAAATGTAACACTTCTCGTACACACTGAATAATAATTAGAATAATAATAATACATTTACCCAGTAGGTACCGTACTATACTGTATGTGCTGCCTCTGTTGTGCGCACCTTTGCCTCCAGGGGGCAGTGTGGTGCACTCTCGCAAATAACACACACAGACTTGATGAAAAGACCTGAAGAAGAGAGTGTAGCGATTGAGCTTCACTAATATAACTTGTTTTTTGGAGAGTAGAAAGAATATATGCCTGTGAGTATTGTGTGTTATCTTTCTGTACGTTGCTCCGCTGATTGTATTGGAATATTCGTTATTTAAAGGTTTATACTTTGAAATCGATGCTTTTCGTTAGCCCAATGCTTCTCAAACCTTTTACAATGGGTACCACCTAAAAAAAAAAATACTTATCGCTCCAAGTACCACTATAATGAATAACATTTGAATACAGTACCATAGTAGCACTAAGTTTCATCAAAAACGGGACAGAGGTTTCATCTCTAAAATTTATTTTTAATATACTAAGCCACTGTAACATTATGCGCTTTGAACATAAACAGTGTGCTTGAATATAGGGAAATTTAAAAAAACTACTTAAAAAAATGTATTTCAGTTGCAATGTATTGCACATAAAAGGTCAACAAAAATTGTGCCTAAATAATAATTTAAAAACAAACACCAGATCAAGTGAAAATGTATTTAATTTAAATGTTAAATACAACTGAACTTTACTTGGGTGGTGATACTTTGATGTACCACTAGAGGGAGCCCGCCTATCACTACTTGCACTCGTACCACGGTTTGAGTTACTCCATTAGCCCATCTTTAGCATTTCTCATTATTGTGTTAGCATTAAGCTACCAGACTTTTGCAAGATGACACTCAGGTTGCGGTTACTTTATTCGTATCCATACGTAGATTTGTTTGGCAGCAAGAGTGATACATGTAACACACATTTAGACAACAACCACAACAGTAAAAAGTATTCAAGGCTCCAATCAAAACTAATCCCTAATCCTAAAAAAAATTATTGAAATAACAAAGCAAATAAATAATAAAAAAACTCACTACTTTAAGTGCGCAATGTTACAATGTTGGCACGCCTAGTTTATCTCGATGATGGTTGCTAGAATGGACCAAACCCATTTCGTTCCCACTCGGTTTTACAGTTTGCAACTGTAAAACCTTCACCCTGAAGGAAGAAGCTGAAATTTACTGGGCAAACGGTGGGAGTCAACTTTTAAGATTAACCATTTAACATTTTGATTCAAGGAGTTTTTGTTTTTCAGATAGACATTTCTGAACCATGACACCAAAGAAAAAGATCAAACTCTAGTTCGCTCGAGTAAAGTCTTCATTGATTTGTCAACATGGAAATAAGCCACAAACAAAACAAACGCTGATGCCCCTTTTTGCATACGGCTTCATAATTTGCTTCGAAGTTCAGTTTTAAGTCAACAATTCTGCTATAGATTTGCTTAAATATTCAACATTGAAGTCATTTTATTTTTTTGTTTGTTCGTTTTGCTCTAAACTTCAAGTGGGAGTGTCAATGAATAGCTTTAAGCAAGCGTAGATGTAGAAGATGGTATAATGCTTTATATGACAGGGTGGTAAAGTGTTTTCCGGTATTGTAGTTTTGGAGCATTTAGTAGACGTACAGTAACTGCACTATACTTGTATTAGTACTGGTGCATCCCTGCCCGGAACCATTGTAGAGCCTTTTTGATTTTATGCTGGATATTGTTTGTTTGTTTATGATTGTAGTGGGTTTTTTTTCAATATATTTTTTTGGTTTGGTTGGGTCTTGCTGCGGTGGGTAACTTTGTAGTTCGTTGTGCATTTTGTTTAGTTTACATTGTGCATTTTTAAATTATTATGATTATTTCACCACTGAGACCAATAATCCAGCATGTCCTATAACCTACATTGTTCTGACTCTTTTCTGATTGCAAGTTCATGTCACAGTCACCACAAAAACAATTTGTGCTTCTTTGAATTGTTTTGGTAAAAAAAAAAAAAAAAAAAACAGCAGCAAGGGGACTTGATTGTCTCACTTTTTGGAACACAGACGTTCCTGTTTTTTTTGTAGGGGGGAAATAAACCAGACTAACCTTATTGTGCCATCTGAACTTCCTTAGCCCCCCTCCTCCCATGCAAATGTAATGTGAGTTGAATCCAGGACAACTGTCTTCTTTGCTCTTTAACACATTCTGCTTTCACACCACCGACCCCTTGAAGTAGCCTTTTTGGGGGGTGGGGGGGCAGACAAGGCCCAAATGAATAGGCCGCAGTGGAGCCCCCTCGGCTCTTGACGACTTAATCTCCATCTCCTTTGTGGTCGGTGCCTGCGTGCGTGTAAACTCCCTCTTGAATAATTGTAGGAAGCACGCGGTGTGAAAAAGCTCGTCCACATTGGCAATAACAAGTTTACAAAAGTGTGCTTTTTGAAGTGTCAGTGGGGGAGGGAAAGGATGGAGTTTTTAATAGGAGGTAAAATCTCTGCAGGGTTATATTTTTTTGAAGGGTTACTAGCAGCCAAACACCTGTTAATTTCCAGGGATTTTTTTTTCAAGAAATGTTATCATAGCACAGATGGAGTAGACATGCTGAGCGAGCGCTCTGTGGTTTTAATGCACTTAATTATGCACAATAAGTGATGCTAAACACTCATTCCTAGTTTATGCATCTGGTTCTTTGTGCATGGAGCACAATATTTATCCATTTAATTTATTTTATTTTAACCAACTGTGGTGTAATGCATGCAACACAAAATATATACATATTTGCCTTTTGGGGTACCTAATAAAGTGGTTGGTCAGCGTCTGGTAGAGCCTTGTGTGTTATCCTTATGTGTCCACTCTAGCAGTGGTGCAGATGTCACAGTTTGCGTGGTTGAGAAAACACAGCTGCCAGTGTCAGTCCAGCATGGACACGTGTTTGTATTTATTTCCTTTCTATGTGGCTTTCTCAGGGCATTGAACCGATCACAACTGGACTGTTCTGTTGGTCTTGGATGAGAGGCAAAACGTAATCTGTCATCTATGTAGCATGCCAATGTTTTTGCAGGCTTTATTTTTCATTTTACCCTTCAACGTTTGCATCACGTGATGCAGTAATGTGTATGACTGTATTTCTAACTAATTTTTAATGCATGGTATAGCGCCTTCCCTACAGTACCATTTGTCCAGGTTCAATGGCGATTTGCATTAGGGGCAGTGCCCCACCATGGGGCACAGAGGGTGCTACACATTTACAAAATAAAGAGAGGTAGCTAATTATTATTGAATATTTATGTCGCGACTAGTGTAACTTCATCCTCTTTTAATAAGATTGGCCTACAGGAGTTGTCATATTGGCTTTCGGGGGCACGAAAAAAATCTGCCTAGCGACACGTGAGACCGGGAACGAGATAAATGTTATTTCTCAGTTCACAACTGTTGCAAAACTATGGGAACAATTTTTATTTTATTTATTTTTTGCGCCAAATTATCAAAATTGGTATGGTATATACTAAGGATCTTCGATACCATTTTTTTTTATTCACTCTTGAGTTCTCACCGTCAGCGATAGTACTTATACTTCAGATGCATAACATTTCAATTAATACAACGACATTACCTGAAATGTGAACAAAGAAAAAGAGGCTTTTTACTTTTGTACTATATATTTTAAGAGTCTGTATTTTTTTCTTTACGTAAGTACAGTAGTTGAATTAGTACTTCTACATTTACCAGTCTTTTTTTTTTTTTTTAACTTAGGTATTTTGTATGTACAGTACTACTTTGACCTAATTACAAAGTCTGACTACTTTTGACGCCTCAAGTGAGTCACAGCCTCTGTGCCGACACAATAGTGTGTCATGAGAGATCATCAGGTGTGCCATGGGAAATTACCCAATTTTATTCAACTGGTCTGAAAAATATTTACTACTAATAATATATCTTGGTTTGTTTATCCATGACAGAGACATATAGTGACTGGCAGAGCAAATAATTGCTCTTCCACGAGATGGCAGAAGTTACAACGAATCTTTCTACTTCTTGCCAGTCATACAAGACCATCATTATTTGAGTATATAGTGACCCCCCGCTCATTGACGGTCCACTTGTCACAAATGCACCCATTTGCGATTTCCCCCCCCCCTGAAGATCTTTGCTGTGACGTAGCGAAATTGAGCCTGGGTTCTTATGTTCCAAATAATCGACACTGCATGTGTTTTAATGGTAATATTGTTAGATGAGCTCGAAATGATACTGCAGTGTTTGGGGATCATAGTTTGTGGTATATTGGCGGTTTAAACTATTAATACAGGCAGTTATACGATATGTGTGGGGGGTTGAGGGGTGTCAATTTGTAGCAAAAAAAAAAATATATATATATATTTTTTTTATTTATTTATTTTGTTTTCTTTGCGACAGGGCTCGTACACCATCACCAATGGTTAACCTTGGTGACATTTTTGTTTAGTAGTGTGCCATGAGATTTTTCTGATGTGGCTCAAAAAAGGTTGATAAATCAGAATCAGAATCATCTTTATTTGCCAAGTATGTCCAAAAACACACAAGGAATTTTTCTCCGGTAGTTGGAGCCGCTCTAGTACGACAACAGACAGTCAATTTACAGAACACTTTGAAGACAGAAAGACATTGACAAAAAAAAACAGTCACTGAGCAGTAAAGGGTTGCTAGTTATCTGGTAATGCCGGTACATTTTTTATTTTTTTTTGACAATTGTGCAAAAAGAAGCAGTTCGAATGACTAATATTGCAATAGTCCGGTGCAATGACCATTGTGCAAAGGGCACTGAGACTTCAAGGAGTGTATGCGGTTTAAAGTGACGAGTAGTGCGATAATCTGGGACAATGTTGGTTGTGCAAATGTTACAGATACTCCTCAATCAGTGTGCAAATGGCGCAGATGCTACTCTGGCATGAGTGGCCAGTATATGCAAATAGTGCAGCATGGCGAGACAACTACAGTGAGTGCACGAGTAATACATAATTGGCCCCACAGAAATGTGACAACGAACTCAATTCAAAAAATTGCCAGCATGTTGTAATGGAATTGTAGGTTAGGTGTTTAAGAAGTTTTCTGATGTGGCTCAAAAAAGGTTGATAAACACTCTATTGAGGTCTTCTTTCAAGCCAACGAGGTGTACGTCATACAGTCTTGTGACATAGAGCTTCACCATCGCACCGGCCGCATTTTTACTAAAGCGTTTTTTAAAATGAAAGACATGCATTTTTGTGCACTGAGTAAGACCCACTCAGTGAAAGTGTATTCACCACCTTAACCAAAATGTAGAAGAAAATATACTGAGCAGGCAAGTGAGAAGTTAGCCTACCGACTCTCATTCAATGGTGGAGACCAACACCCTGCCCTGGGTTTCATGCTGCTGGGACAGATCCCATGTCTGGGTCTGCTGGTGCTGACTCATACCCTCAGCTTGCCTCTGGGAGGTGGTGTCGCCACTCTGCTGAACAAAGGGCTCCACTGTGTCCTGGTTCTGCGAGATCTGGTGTTCGTTCATGAAGCTGGTTTAGAAGGAGACATCCATCCATCCATTTTCTACCGCTTATCCGAGGTCGGGTCGCGGGGGCAGCAGCTTTAGCAGGGACGCCCAGACATCGCTCTCCTAAGCCACTTCATCCAGCTCTTCCGGGGGGATCCCGAGGCGTTCCCAGGCCAGCCGAAGGATGTAGTCTCTCCAGCGTGTCCTGGGTCGTCTCTGTGGTCTCCCCAGTGGGACGTGCCCTCACCTCACCAGGGAGGTGTCCGGGAGGCATCCCAATCAGATGCCCCACCCACCTCATCTGGCTCCTCTCGATGTGAAGGAGCAGCGGCTCTACTCTGAGATCCTCTCGGCTGACCAAGCTTCTCACCCTATGGCTAATGGAGAGCCCGGACACCCTGCGGAGGAAACTCATTTCGGCCGCTTGTATCCTGGATCTTGTACTTTCGGTCACGACCCACAGCTCGTGACCATAGGTGAGGGTAGGAACGTAGATCGACCGGTAAATCGAGAGCTTCGCCTTTCGGCTTAGCTCCTTCTTCACCACAAGATTTGGAGGTGCTGATTCTCATCCCAGCTGCTTCACACTCAGCTGTGAACTGCTCCAGTGAGAGTTGGAGGTCATGGTTTGATGAAGCCAACAGAACCACATCATCTGCAAAAAGCAGAGATGCAATACGGAGGCCACCAAACCGGACCCCCTCTACGCCTCGGCTGCGCCTAGAAATTCTGTCCATAAAAGTTATGAACAGAATCGGTGAAAAAGGGCAGCCTTGGCAGAGTCCAACCCTCACCGGAAACGAGTCCGCCTTACTGCCGGATATGCGGACCAAACTCTGACTCCGATCGTACAGGGACCGAACAACCCGTATCAGGTGGTTCGGTACCCCATACTCACAAAGCACCCCCCGCAGGACCCCCCGAGGGACACGGTCGAACGCCTTCTCCAACTCCACAAAACACATGTAGACTGGTTGGGCGAACTCCCATGCACCCTCAAGGACCCTGCCAAGGGTGTAGAGCTGGTCCACTGTTCCACGGCCAGGACGAAAACCACATTGCTCCTCCTGAATCTGAGATTCGACTTCCCGACGGACCCTCCTCTCCAGCACCCCTATATAGACCTTACCAGGGAGGCTGAGGAGTGTGATCCCCCCAGTAGTTGGAACACACCCTCCGGTCCCCTTTCTTAAAAAGGGGGACCACCACCCCAGTCTGCCAATCCAGAGGCACTGTCCCCGATGTCCACGCGATGTTGCAGAGGCGTGTCAACCAGGACAGTCCTGCAACAACCAGAGCCTTGAGGAACTCCGGGCGAATCTCATCCCACCCCTGGGGCCTTGCCACCGAGGAGCTTTTTAACCACCTCGGTGACCTCAACCCCAGAGATAGGAGAGCCCACCTCAGAGAACCCAGACTCTACTCCCTCATGGGAAGGCGTGTCGGTGGAATTGAGGAGGTCTTCGAAGTATTCTCCCCACCGGCTCACAACGTCCCGAGTCGAGCCCCATCCCCACTATACACAGTGTTGGTGGTGCACTGCTTCCCCCTCCTGAGACGCCGGATGGTGGACTTTCTCCATGGCCTCACCGAACTCCACCCATGCCCGAGTTTGTGCTTCAGTGACCACCAAAGCTGCATTCCGCTTGGCTAGCCGGTACCCATCAGCTGCCTCAGGAGTCCCACAGGCCAAAAAGGCCCGATAGGACTCCTTCTTCAGCTTGACGGCATCCCTCACCGTTGGTGTCCACCAACGGGTTCAGGGATTGCCGCCACGACAGGCACCAACCACCTTACGGCCACAGCTCCGGTCGGGCCGCCTCAGCAATGGCGGCGCGGAACATGGTCCACTCGGACTCTATGTTCCCCGCCTCCCTCGGAACATGAGCAAAGTTCTGTCAGAGGTGGGAGTTGAAACTCCTTCTGACAGGGGATTCCGCCAGACGTTCCCAGCAGACCCTCACAATACGTTTGGGCCTGCCACGTCGGACCGGCATCTTCCCCCACCATCGGAACCAACTCACCACCAGGTGGTGATCATTTGGCAGCTCCGCCCCTCTCTTTACGCGAGTGTCCAAGACATGCGGCCGCAAGTCCGATGACACGACCACAAAGTCGATCATCGAACTGCGACCTAGGCTGTCCTGGTGCCAAGTGCACGTGTGGACACCCTGATGCTTGAACATGGTGTTCGTTATGGACAATCCATGATGAGCACAGAAGTCCAATAACAGAACACCGCTCGGGTTCTGATCGGGGGGGCCGTTCCCCCCAATCACGCCCTTCCAGGTCTCACTGTCATTGCCCACGTGAGCATTGAAGTCCCCCAGCAGAATGATGGAGTCCCCAGCGGAAGTGCTCTCCAGCAGCCCCTCCAAGGACTCCAAAAAGGGTGGGTACTCTGAACTGCTGTTTGGTGCATAGGCACAAACAACAGTCAGGACCCGTCCCCCCCACCCGAAGGCAGAGGGAGGCTACCCTCTCGTCCACCGGGGTGAACCCCAACGTACAGGCGCCGAGCCAGGGAGCCATAAGTATACCCACACCTGCTCGGCGCCTCTCACCGTGGGCAACTCCAGAGTGGAAGAGAGTCCAACCCCTCTCGAGAGGACTGGTACCAGAGCCCAAGCTGTGCGTGGAGGCGAGTCCGACTATATCTAGTCGGAACTTCTCGACCTCACACACCAAATCGGGCTCCTTCCCTGCCAGAGAGGTGACATTCCACGTCCCTAGAGCCAGCTTCTGTAGCCGGGGATCGGATCGCCAAGATCCCCGCCTTTGGCCACCACCCAGCTCGCACTGCACCCGACCCCTATGGCCCCTCCCACAGGTGGTGAGCCCATGGGAAGGGGGACCCACGTTACCCTTTCGGGCTGTGCCCGGCCGGGCCCCATGGGTGCAGGCCCGGCCACCAGGCTCTCGCCTTCGATCCCCACCTCCAGGCCTGGCTCCAGAGGGGGGCCCCGGTGACCCGCGTCCGGGCAAGGAAAACCTGAAACCATTAATTGTACTCGTCATAGGGGTTTTTGGAGCCGTGCTTTGTCTGGTCCCTCACCTAGGACCTGTTTGCCATTGGTGACCCTGCCAGGGGCATAAAGCCCCAGACAACTTAGCTCCTAGGATCATTGGGACACACAAACCCCTCCACCACGATAAGGTAACGACTCAAGGAGACATCACATTAAGAATCATATTTGTTTTTAAAGAACAATTATCCAGCTTCAACTTACCTGCGGATGTCACCGATGTCCGAGGAGGGCTCTCAGCCGTTGGTGAAGGCTCGGATGTCGCGTTGCACCTCGTGGACGTTCTGTTGCCCCATGCTCTTGATCTGCTGGCTCTTGAAAAGGATGCCTTGCTCCTTGACGTCGAGCATGTCCCCATTCAGTTTGGTGACCAGGCGCTACACGTTGCAGTCAGAGCTCAGCTGACTCTTGGAGGTGCTGTGGATGTAAGTCCTCAGCTCGTATATACTGGTAGTGATCAAGTTGCTGCGAGCAGAGAGAAGGTCGCATGTGTGAAGGTAATAGAGCTGCACTTATTTTTACATTCACGAGTATAGAAAACTAATTGACCACTTCTGCAGTCCAGTGACATCCAATGCAATACATACTATTGAAAAAAGCTGCCTTCACAAAGACGTCAAATTTTAATGCCATCAGAGAGGTATTAATCTTACGATACAGTATTACCTTGACTTGCAAGTGCCTCAATTTACCAGTTTTTCAAGTTATGAGCTTTTGGATATGTTTCAGATATGTTGTCACTCGAGTGAAATGAAAAGAAAATGGAGCAATTAATGGAGTATAATGCCCTCGGATATAGGCAACGAACGCCACAGGCGCCAATGCGCTGGCAGTCATTTGACTGTTATTATAATGTAATAACTACTTAACTACTATTGTTAGTAATTTAACAATACAGTGAACCGCAAATAGCAAATATCTGCTCACCCAGAAAGGTTGTTATTGCAGAAAGATGCCACAAGATCCTGTCGAAGCATTTTTTTCTATTGAACAAGGATATGGCGGGACTAAGCTTTTCCCCTCACTTCAACATAGTTGGTTGGCCCGAACATGCCACAAGATAGCGCCAAAGCAATATTTTATGTTACGCATTCACAGAACCAGTGAATAGGTGAATTTTTCAGCCAATAACTGAGGATACCCCACCCATCCATCCATTTTCTGAGTCGCTTCTCCTCACTAGGGTCGCGGGCGTGCTGGAGCCTATGCCAGCTATCATCAGGCAGCACCCATCTCATCAAAAAAAAAAAAAAAAAAGGGGGCTCTATATTTGTTATTGCGGTTGCAGTTCAGATAATACTGTTACTCATTTCGGCAGTTTTATAATCTAATTACTAGCTAATTAACTTTTGTTACTAATAATTTAACCAAATTTGTTTCCTTTAAGTCAATAGTCCATATACTCTGCTAAAGACATGGAGACCCATAGTACGCCCTTATTACTGTTTGTTTGTAATAACATACTAATGGACTAATTATTACTATGACTGCGCCAATTTTTCAATACCTTTCTGAAGACCGCCCCCCTGCCTCCCATCTGTGATAGCGGACGGTGGACTTACTTAAGTTTTCTACCAAAATCCGGGGTCTGCACATCCCTGTCTGTCTCCCAGCTTTATGAAGTACAGCCAGAAATGGTTCACGGGCTCCTCCCATTTGCTCTGGGAGGCATCGGCCTGCTGCACCACACGGGCGGTGCAGCCTGTGGTGCGAGCGGGTTAAATATGAATTCACATCCACTTATGCACTGTAATTACAAACACATACCGGTGAGGATTGCCATGGAAAGGATGACAGCTACAGCCTTCATGGTCGTTGAACAGATAGAGACACCTGGAAAGTACAAGAAAACCAATGCATTGAATCAATCCATTTTCTCTAGTGCTTGTTTGCATTAGGATAGGAGGTGAGCTGGAGCTTGACTTTGGATGAGACACAATGGACTGGCCGCCAGCCAATCACTAAACACATAGACATTCACACCTATGGCCAATTTAGTCTTCAATTAACCTAACATGCATGTATTTGAATGATAGAGGAAACCAAATCTGACACACTCGCACACCAGGCCGTGGCCGAGATTTGCACCCGGAACCTCAGAAATGCCAGACGTGTTCACGGCCAGGCCATCATGCTGCACCGCGTTGATTCGTAAACAATAAAACCTATCATGCAAAATTCAAATTGACATTTTTGAGGGGGGTTCCGTCCTCGTCTCACCCGAAGAGATGGAGGTTACTCAATCTTGTGCCCATGGTGGCTTACAGCTTAAATACTCTGCTGCTAATTAGCATGGGTAAACACACAGTGGTAAAAAACAAAAACAAAAAACAGAATCCTCAGACGGACTGCTTCACAAACATCCATCCATCCATCCATTTTCTGAGCCGCTCATTGTCACAAGGGTTGTGGGAGTGCTGGAGCCTATCCCAGCTATCATCGGGCAGGAGGCTGGGTACACCCTGAACTGGTTGCCAGCCAATCGCAGGGCACATATAAACAAACAACCATTCGCACTCACATTCACACCTATGGGCAATTTCGAGTTGTCAATTAACCGAGCATGCATGTTTTTGGGATGTGGGAGGAAACCAAAGTGCCCGGAGAAAACCCACGCAGGCACAGGGAGAACATGCAATCTCCACACAGCCGGGGATTGAACCCCGGTCCTCAGAACTGTGATGCAGACACTCTAACCAGTCGCCCACCCTGCCTTGGTTCACAAACAAAAGACAACAAATAAAGAGAACAAGATCACATACTGTCTTATTTGTGGTGTATATCTTATCTGCTGTGTGTATTTCTTATCTGGTGTGTGGGGGTGTCAAGTAAAAACAGCAAATCCAAGAGTTGGGTGTTTTCTGACTTCTTTATTCATTTGCCACAGAGAGCAGCAGCAGTACAATCATGTGACACGCTGTATGGGTTACAAGCAACAACAAGCGAGGCAGCGCTACCTAGCGGCTGATTGTCATTATTGCATCCAATCCCCGTAGAGTCTTGGAGTGGGGGGGGAAAAGTGTTGATTTAAATGAGAGGCATTTTTGGTGCATTAGAGTAAGGCCCACTCGGTGAATGTTTATTTACAAGCATAACAAACACTCTCAACTGAACTGAACGCCGGAGAGCAACAAAGTGACGATGGAATCAGTAACTCTCAACTTCCTCCTTCTCCTTCCCATGTCTCTAAGACCACCGCATCCAGCTTCCCCTCAAAGTGTCACTCATTAAGCCGAGGCGGTCTCCTTGACCGTCTCGACCATGGCGTCGAACTTCTCGCGGATCTGGGCGGCGAGCGGGGCGAAGAGCTCGGTCAGCTCGTCGATCTTCCCCTCCAGGGAGGTGCGCAGCTCCTCGGCGGTGGCCTCCAGGTGGGTCCTGAGGCCCTCGGCCTGGCTCTCTAGCTGCTGGCCCAGACCTTGGGCTTGGCTCTTCAGCACGGTGGAGAGGTCGCTCATCCTCTGGGAGGCGGTTTCACCGGCCTGCTGGACGTAGGGCTCCACGCGCACCCTCACGGCGTCGAGGTTCTGGGAGGTGCGGGACTGGATCTCGCCCAGGTAGGTGGCCACAATGCTGGTTTTATGGAGGAGATATCACGTTAGCTTTCATGCCGTTTTGTGGTTTAATTAAGCGCTGTACACATACAACCACGGTTGAGCCTAATTAATTACACAATGTACATAATTGTAATCCATTACATTACCGGGAGACAATGCGGTATTAAATTACAGTTGATTTTGGAAATTTTCATGATTACAATTTTAGTTACATTTAAATTAAAGCCACAAAAGCTGAAGCCGACACCTTTAATTGGCTCTCTCGGTCATGTGCCATTCTGCTGTCGTCTCAAACGTAACATGATTTTTCCAAATATGACCTCGGAGCACCACCTTGTGGGGCAATCTATTTGTTTGTCTGATATTTTAAAAAGGATGGACTCAGAGTTACACGTTTGAACACGTAAAAGAACATTGACCTTTGAACAGTTTAATCTTTATAAATGTGGACTTTTTTATTGAACATTCACTTATCTGGGTTGTCATGAAGCGATTGTCTAAATTGTTGACATTTGTCATTAGGTCAACATGGTATGGTATGGTTGTTTTCCGCATGCTGTATACATAGAATGCAACAAACTATTTTTTATCATGCAATTACAATTTATCATGATTTGTTATCAGTTTATTATTTGTGTAAAGAACAAATATGTGGTTAATTAAAAAATTATGATAAATCGTTTCCTATTTTCGAGGAAACATCCAAGGATCCTGTTGATGCATTCATTCAAAATTAAGAAAATAATAATAAATAAAATAATAAAAGTAATTAATTATATTACTTTGAGGAAGTAGTTCCAATATTTACACTACTATTACATTTTCAACAGGGTAACTTGTAATTGTAACCAACTACATTTCCAAAGTAATTTGGAAGTAAAGTGATTTTTTTTTCTTCCCCCTCCCTGAGTCGAATTGTAAAAGTGGGATAAACAAATAACCATCGAGCCAAATTTGAATATTTTCCTTACCCTTGGGTCTCTCATTTTAAAAGTGGGTTTGTGTGTACTTAAGGGTGGTGTTTTATTATTATTTTTTTTTAATACTTTGTCACAAATAAAAAAACTTTCTGTATGACCTGACTGTAGAAAATTATTAAAATTAAAATAATTGGGGGAAAAAATCAATCCTCCCTCCCTGGCCCTGGACCGAAGACTGTGTCAATCATTTCCCGTGCGCTCTATCTGCCGCACACAGCAGCCTCTCGCAAAAGGAGACTATAGTAATTTATTGTCTGGATTGTTTAACTCCTGTTTGCAACAAAAATTAAAAAGAAGAAACTGAGCTCGAGACTTAAAAAGGGTAAACATTTTTAACGGTGTTGTTGTTTGCGGTCGGTGTCGCAGTACAGCCACCCGCCACCACGTCACCAGCTTCAGTGGGTCGACCGGTAAGTTTATCACCTCTTTATATCATTAATTGACTGTACATCCAACAAATACAACATCAAGCCACTAGCGACGGTTAAGATTGGCTTGTTTACTGTTCGCATTCATACAATGCAGTCTCGACACGTTCCCGCTTGTGAGAGGCGTGGCTTTGGTCACATTCAAATCTTGTCCCCCTTCAAAGCCCACTCATCAACTTACTTGCGGATGTCGTCGGTGTCCTTGCTGAGGCGCTTCTTCAGCTTGTGGGTGAAGGCGTTGATGCGGCCTCGGACATCGCCGGAGTTCTGCTCCAGCATGGTCCTGAGCTCGGTCAGGTAGTTGCCGCTCCGCTCCTTGGCGTCCCGCATGTCCTTCTGCAGCCGGTTGGCCAGCAGCTCCAGGTCAGTGGCAAGCTGGCCGGTGGTTTCGGCGGCGAAGGGACTCATCTTTTCCTGGATGTCGTCCTTGTACGCCGTCAGTTCGGCCATGGTGTCCGTGATCAGGGTGCTGCGAGCAGAGAGCAGGTGGCCCGTCAGAACGATCTCTATTGATTACTACTATATATAAATTGTTCATCACTTGTATCTCAAATCACTTTCCCCATGGAAATGAATGGAGAGGCTATTAATCCGATCCACCAATTCAAAAAACACCAACAAAAAATGTTGGAACTTTTTTTATTTGTCAGGAAAATAGCTCGCACATAAATGTGAAGAGTTTAAAAAGTTTCAGCTCATATTTTTCATGCTTTATTTCCATGGACATTGTGCTGCTTGTTCTGGCCTTAACAACCAGGTGTCAGTTTATCAATACACATATTTGATGGTGAAACATGAATAAGACTAAGCTGCTTGTGAGGAGTTTTACATTACAGTATATGTCTGCATGTATTGCTGCACTGTTTGTGTTCTAATGTCTGTTGTTTCAATGTTTAGAACTACTCCAACATCAATGCTAGTTTTTTAGCCTGTCTATGGTGTTTTGTGTTAGCATTAAGCTAGCAGACTTGTGAGACAAAATTATCCAGTTTGGTTGAATAATTCTCTTTTACTTTTATAGTAAACTTCAACTAGTAGGGTGCAATGAACAGCTTGGAGCAAGCACAATAGGCCTTTTTTTTTTTTTTTTAAACCACGTGTTTATTTAAGCTAATATACCGTATTTTCACAACCATAAGGCGCACTTAAAAGTCTTACATTTTCTCCAAAATGTACGGGGTGCCTTATAATGCAGCGCGCCTTATGTGTGCATGAGTTCCAAAATCTGTAAATGTTGTTGTGTGACTTTGATGAGCGCTACGCTTGACTGACTGGGAGCATTTCCTGCCGACAGGCTGCTTATATAGAGGAAAGGCGGACGTGACTGAGGACAGCATGCGGATGTTAAAGGGGGAATGGTGCGCGTGAAAGAGGACGCTAAAGGCACGCCCCCAGTAGATATATATTAGCTAAGGACCCCCGAAAATGGCACCTACGAAGAGACACGCTTACGAAGCACAGTTTAAACTGCACGCTATCAGTTACGCGGAGGAACATGGGAATCAAGCAGCCGCGAGAGAATTCAAGATCAACGAATCCATGGTTCGCAAGTGGATGCCTGGGCTAAGGCATCTGCTTTGACTGTTGTCCGAGCTTTCGCGAAAGCCGGCATCATTGCTGAACAGCCCCCCGGCAGCGAGACTGACTCCGACAATGACGAGGGGGAACCCGGCATGTTTGATGGAGAACTTGCCCACCTGTTCCTTTCGGATACAGAAGATGAGGACTTTGATGGATTTGTGGATGAGGATTGATTAAAAAAAAATAACGTGAGTACATTGTTAAATACTTCAATAAAGTACAAACGAACTCAGTTTTGAGTAAATACGATACCAGCTAATACTATTGATGAGCCACATGTGAAGGTGGTTTGTTTGATTATTTTACTTTATGATTTATTATTATTATCAATAATCCTTATTATGATTAAATATTCCTACTTAATATGTCATTTATGGGTTCATGATTGTGTACGTGTTCCTCGATACATTGATGAGTTTTGGTCGTCTCCATTTGAAGTGTTTTGGCGCCATCTTGTGGCATCTATGTGCAATTACAAATCTCTTCAAGTGAAGCGTGTCAATTATTTGCAGAGTTTTGCTATTCACGGCAGAGCTCATTCTTGATACGCCGCAAATAGCCGAGTGGTCAATGTACTCGTACCACCACATCGTTACAATTCAGTTGTTACTATTTCATTAACTAGTTGTTATACATTAATGACTACAACAACAAATACCACGACTGCACATTTAACAACAGTTGTTCTTGATAAGGATAAGGGAACCTTTAGTGATGAACCTCACCTTAGCTCAATCTACCCCTCCCTTCACTGTGGTAATACAATAAAGGACTTACTCGAGCTCTCGGTTGAGCTGCGAGGTCTTGATGGTCTGCACGACTCCATCGGCCTTCTGGTTCAGCTCGGAGACATACTGCCAGAAGCGGTCCACGGTCTCCACCCAGCGGTCTGGGGTGGCGTCGGCTTGGCGCACCACACGGGCGTTGCAGCCTGGGATAGAGATCGCGGCGGTAAATCTCCACATTCACGATATTGGGATTCCTAACCATAGTAATCTTGTAAGAGAGCATTATGTGTGCTGCGGGAAATTATCCAAACCATCAGTAAATTATTTTTTAGTTACGACAAATAATGTATCTTTGTTCCTCTAGCTATGCCAGCGACATATAGTGACAGGCAGAACAATTCAATGCTCTCCCACTAGATGGCAGAAGGTGCATGCATCGATTTTCTACAGCGCTCAAACTCTTTTAGGCAGCGGGGAGCCGGCGCCTATCCCAGCTGACTCTGGACGAGAGGCATGGTACACCCTGGACTGGTCGCCAGTCAGCAGGGCACATATGGAGACGTGGAAATGGCAAATTTTTCAATTAACCTAGCATGCGTGATTTTGGAAGGTGGTAGGAACGCATGAACGCAACCGCGATTCAAACCTCAAACCTCAGAACTGTGTGGCAGACGTAATGACCACAGAGACATTTTTCCTTAATTAATCAGAAAAAAATGTACCACAAAACATCTAGCGACAGGCAGAACCACCATTTGTGGGTAAATTGAGATGAGTTCATCATTATTTAAGTATGGAATAGAATAAAATGCATTTTATTGGCACAATACACGTGGACAATGAGAAGGAAAGGAAGTCCTTCTCCAGTGTAGACTTTATAAGAAGTTAAAAAATATATATATATTAATTATTTGCAACCAACGATAAAAGAAGATAAACAATAGAATTGTATATATAAGTATATACTTCCTGGGGCATTTTTATTTAGCGGTGTTACGTAAAATATGTCCCTTAAAATAAAGGTTGGGAAACACTGCACGATGTTCAGTACAGTTATGTATTTTGGGGAAGAGAGAGAGAGAGAAAAATAAAGAAACATACCAGCGAGGACAGCCAGGGCGAGGACGAGAGCTACAGCCTTCATGGTCAGTTGCAGACAGATACACCTGGAAATAGAATGAAGCGAAAGCAACATATTGAACCAGAAAGGAAAAGATGCAAAATTCCAATGCAGATGATAGTTGTTGCTTTTTTGTTTTGTTTGTTTTTTCTTCTCGTCTCACCTGAAAGGGTCGAGGTTCCTCCGTGTTGAGCTCGCGGTGTCCCGGAGCTTTTAAAGGCTTCTGCCGAGAACGCCCCCCCCCCCCCCACCCCACCCACGACGCCGCGGGCGTTCTTCTTCCACGCCATTGTTTGCATAACGAGGCGGTCAGCATGGAGGGGGGGGGGGGGGGGGGAAGAAGGTTAAAGGTTTCATGTACAGTGTAGAGGAAGAAAAACTCTTTTACCTTTTTTACATTGGATTATTTCTGACGTTTATTTCTGGCTGTCAATTCGTAAGTGGAACTATATTAAAATGTCACCCAATTACAAATGAATATTTAACCTTTGTTTTAAAAAAAATTGTTAGATAAAGAAACACAAAGCATTGCGTATTTCGTCATTTACATATCGGTGGGTGGGTGCTTTTTAATTCATTCTTTCATATTTGTAAACTTTTCTTTTCGCTAGAAAGAAATGTTCTTAAGAAAATTGGAATTTTTAGTAATAGTAATTCAATTCAATTATACATATTATATACCTCTCTCATGAGGAAGGCCAGCAGCATCAGTGACAACCTTGTCAAATTTTATAGAAGAAAAAGTGATTATTGGATTTGATTTTATTTTTTTTACTCCTGTGAACGTCATTGAATTGAATTACTTCAACTTACTACTTCATTTTATTTTATGCCTCTTTTGATGATGACCAGCAACATTAGCAAGATATGGAAATTGGTTTAATGTAATTGACAAACTAACCCAAATAAATCAAGAACAAAGTGAGCATTACTGTGGTGTTAAGGGGGACATAAACGTGTCCCTTTTGCAAACTACCGTAAAAAGAAACACCCAAAATTGTATTTTATTTTGTTATGTTCATGCCGCAACATTTTATACCTGTGTATGAGATGACATCATTTATCATCCCGAAATAAAAATGACCTTTATCATTTCTTTTATATAATGCTGGACCTCATTTATAACACATGACACAGCTTAATTCGTTGTTATCAACTTCATAATAGCAATAATGATTTGAAAATTCAGTAATTAATAAAACCGCACCTCAATAAATTAGAATATCGCAGAAGACTTAATGTATTTCAGGTTGAATTCAAAAAGTAAAATGCATATATTATAGACAGACTGCATAGAGAAATATTTCATGATTTCATCTTTTATAATTTTGATGATTATAGCTTACAGCTATCGAAAACCTAAAATTCACCTTTTTAAGAAATTTAAATACGCCATAAGAAACAATTATAATGATTTTTAATGTAAAAAAAAAAATAGGAATGAATTGGCCTCCTGAAAGTATTTTCTATGATTTAATTAATCTGTATATGAGTTTTACTTTTTGATATGTATATATGTACAGTATATACTTTATGCATATGTAATAGCATGTGTTTAGAATGCAAAAACTTACATAAAATTGTTCCACTTTTTCCTCTACAGTGTTCCGTCGCTATAGCGCTGTTCACCTATTGCGGATTCAGTGCATTGCAGATTTTTTTCATATTCGTATCACGCATAATTCACCGTCTTGGGGGATTTTGAGTGTATGCTGTAATATTTTTGGTGGCCAAATGAATGTGTCCCAGCCAAAAGCATTACAACTGTTTAAAAAAAAAAAAAAAAAAAAAAAACACGTTTATTAAAAGACATATAGAATAAAACATTCATGCTGCACAGTACTACTGTGCATTATTGTATGTTTAAGAATTTAAAAGGTGTTTAAGAGTACAGAAAGTTTTTGTAAGAGTATGGTAGAGGTTAATAGGAGTGTGAGGAAGATAGATAACTCTTTGGAAGTTCATACAACTTTAAAATATGTATAAATAATCCCCCCCAAAAATCTTGGCAGATTTCACCTATTGCGGGGGTGGTCCGGAACCTACCTGCCGTGATAAACGAGGGATTACGGTACTCTATTTCATTGCACTCTTGCTATCAATCATATGATCATACTTTATTTTTCCACTGCAAAGTCTAGCTTTTGCTTATTTGTATTCAGTCCATTACTTTTGTTTTCTATATGCAACATGTGTGTCTTCACTATTATGACAGACTTGTAACTTTGCTAATAAAATATAGACATTATAAAATAATATATTGTGTTTTATGCATGCAGACATTCCATCTTAATTTGCCCCCCCCCCCCACCACCCCTGGATCACAAAAGGGCCTATTTTGACGACTCAGTGGGAGTTTGACCCTCCACAGCATTTGATCAGCATCACCAAGTGGCCTCATGTGAATATAAATACCAAGTAGCAGCAGGATGTCAAGTCAGCCTCTCGTGTGGGCTTTTGCATGCAAATGCCATCGTCAACACCTAGCCAGTCTGGCCCGGAAACACACACACAACCCCCTCCTGCAATATCAATTTGGGGTCTAAACTGAATGCTCTACAGTGCCGTGAAAAAGTATGAGCCTCCTTCACACCTTCTTTTTCTTTATTGCATAGTTTCCCCACTTAAATATTAAAGATCATCAAACAAATATAAATATCACACAAAGATAACCCAAGTAAACATAAATGCAGTTTTTAAATGGTGGTTTAATTTATTAAGGAAAAAAAACAATAATTCCAGGCTACCCTACCCTGTGTGAAAAAGTCATTGCCCCTCTTGTTAAATCATGAATTAACTGTGGATAATCACATTTTCTGTATGGTATGGTACGGTCGCATTTATTATCAGTCCTCAATATATGTGAAACATGCAGAGGGCTCAAGTGACTTTTCCAAGAGGCCACTGTCACAAAAACAATACAAAAAAGACAAGCAAACCATAAAACATAGACATAATTTTATTTTTAAAAAAACCATCCATGGTCTTCGTTGTATCGAGCATTTATATATATATATATTTCATCTATACAAACAAAGATTCAAATAATTAACACAAAAGCTTTATGATGTGATGTTGGTGTGGGCTCTAAGAAGAGTTGAAAATCCCAGCATGCATTGTATCCTTCCGCTAAGATGACTCTTGTCTGTCGCGTGTACTTGTGTCAAGGTCCTTACCCTTTGGGACTTTGGGACTTTGAGACAATTCTGTACAGGAACAAAGATTAGTTGAGTTGGCTTGCTCAAGTAATTAGCACCAAGTCGTGATAAGACATGATAGCCTAACGTGAGGGGGTGTAGGAGGTTACTGGTGGGGGTTAACTACTTCCAAGTGACCAAACAACCACATTTACGTCTTTCAGGTCATAATCGCACCACGTTGAGGTTTGCTGTTGCTTTTTAAACCCCAACGTGCAGTGCAGAGGTTGTCTGTATTGTACTGATATTTATAGTTGACCAAACACTTGTCTTCTGACTCGTCGTCATGGCCACGTGGCAATGCTAAACATGGATTAGTTTGTATAGTGGTCTTTTTGTTGTTGTATTATCTCAAAGAGGAATTAAAAGAAAAGATCTTTCGTAAGACCAAATGCAGTAAGGAGGAAGTGAGAGTGATGAGGTGGTACAGTAAACGGTCTGACCAAGCGAAAAACAACAATGTCAGGAGGGAGTGTGTGAACGGTCGTCTGAGCTAACGACGAGTGACGTGGTCGACCTGTTATTTTGGACAAGTCAGCAAGGTTATTAGCAGTTGGACATTTTCTCGGATGTTGCTACTTTTGCGAATCTACTCAAAAACATCTGTCACAATTGCAGAAAGACAGAATTGTCAAAATGATCCCGGGTACTGATTCTCCTCTTCATGGCAGGAGATAGGTGGTAATGAAAATGTTTTTTTTTTTATTGTTTGAAAAAAAAAAAAAATATTATTATTGAATCATACACAAAACTGTTTAGATGAAAAATACGCCATTTTGGATAGAATACAAACATATTTTAAAAATTATACAAAAATATTAGGCAACAATTTTTAGATAGCAAACCTAAATCAAATACAAAATATATTTTTAAAAATACAAACATTTAGACAAAAAGATTAAATAAAACAAATCAATGAAAAGGGCACAATTTTAAAATGATACAATAAGTATTCAATAAAAATATAAGATAAGTAATGCCAGACAATAATACAAATAATAATACAAAAATAAACAGAATTACATTGGCATAAGAAAAATTATACAGAATATTATCCCCAAAACATTTTCAACAATGAAAATATACAATTTTAGAAAGAAAAAAAAACGTAAAAATATTTTAAAATGATACCAAAATATTGGATGAATAAAAAAATATAAGATAAATAATGCCAGACAATAATACAAATAATAATACAAAAATAAACAGAATTACATTGGCATAAGAAAAGTTATACAGAATATTATCCCCAAAACATTTTCAACAATGAAAATATACAATTTTAGAAAGAAAAAAAACGTAAAAATATTTTAAAATGATACCAAAATATTGGATGAATAAAACATGTAAGTAATGCAGTAGTGGGGGCAATGAACTGGCTAGAGAAGTGTAAAAACAGCCATTGTCTTTTGACTATTGTCATTGCTTTGCATTTTCAGGTTACAAAATGCTGATAAGCCCAAAAATGATCAAGTACAGTAAATCTGTTTTCTTTTTTCAACATCTTTTATTTTTTTGCGCTTAGTTTCTAATGGTCTTTTCGTCAGTGCCGAACACATTCAACAAGGGAGAGAAAGTGTGCCTCACGCTCTTGCGACGTCTTCTACGTAAACAGTGCTGCTCAGCCTCAGGCTGAGACAAGCTTTTCGCAGCACGTCCAACGAGTTCACTCGCTTAAAACAATAAGTGCACCAAGAAAATAAAACTACGTTCTACATCAGTGATTCCCAACCACTGTGTTGGGAGAGATCACCAGGTGTGCTCTGAGAAATTAACCACTTAATTGGTCCGAAACTTACTACGAATAATATATGTTCATCTATGTATGCTAGCGACCTAGAGCGAGAGGCAGAACTATTAAATGGCAGTATATAAACTTTGTGTTCATCTAAACAGGCCCAGATTTCACGTTAAGTTCATTTGCGAGAAAATCAAGACTAGATCATCATTATTTCAGTACATATACTTTTTTTTCTAATGCAGTATATAAAATATGCGCAGTATATAAAATATGTGCCTTAACTCAATAAAGGTCGGGAATCATGTTCTGCAGTGCTAATGTTACTGTTAATAATTTTGGTGACACAGTTATAAATATTGTCCATCTAGACCACTCACAAAAAGTTAGGCATATTGGGTTTCCAGGTCAAATTTCAGGATGAACCAAAAATGCACTTTAACCTTGACCGGTAAAGTTAATTGGAACCCCCCTAAACTGTTGAATGCACATGTTCAATGTTTCAGTACTTTTTGCACAACTTGCTGTTTTCTAACAAAGAGCTGAACGGCAAAATTTACAACAAGGGTTTGATCCGTGAACATTTCCAAGGATGTCCACTTCTATGCTTTTCTGTGACTCTTCCAGTCTCTCTGTATCTCCTGCTGATGACACACTGTGAAACTAAGCTCAGTGGCCACTTCCCTCTTTAGGCCTCAGTGGCATGGTACTGTTGATCAATTGTGTCTTGTGTCATTCTGGTCTCATGATGTCAAAATGTGAACATGACGAAGAGGACTGCTTAAATACCAATTCTAATTGAATGAGGACATTTATTGGTTAATACGTGAATCAAACACCTGTTGTGAACATTGCCATTCATCTCCTTGTTAGAGAACAGCAAGTTGGGGGGGGGGAAAGTACTGAAACATTGAACAGTTGGACATTCAAAGGTCCAGAGAAGAACAAATTAAGTTCACATGTAAAGGTTATAGTGCATTTAAGGTTCACCCTGATATTTCACCCAAAAGCCCAATATCCCTAACTTTTTGTGAGTGGTGTATCTATAGAACTGGTAGAAATACGATAAGTTGTTTCATTAAATACATTTTAATGACAGCACAGACCTCAGAGAAAACAGCCTGCGTGCTGGTTCAAGGGTTAACCTTGTTAAGAAACAGCTGGAGGCACAACAGTGGAATGTTGTTTGCCACCGTGTACCGCAGCGTGGGTGCAATCAGCCAGCAGGGATGGTGGCACAAAAAAACAGTGCACACAGGATGTCTTCGTGAACTTCCAGTAACCCAACATGTTCTGTCCAGTCCCTTCGCGGTGTCGCAACTCTGACATGAACAAAGCCTGAACATGCCAGGCTTCAACCACGTGTGGAAAAGATAGTTTCCCTGTAGCTTGTAATGAACAGGAACAATTCTGAACTGTTTTATTTCACTAAATTCAGTTGATCCGTGTGCTGAGTTGGTGCCAGTCATGAGTGAACATCCTCATCTACCGCTATAATTTGAAATTATGAGCAGATCATTTGTTTTCTCGCACTTTAGCCTTTCCATTATTTTGGTGAAGCAAGAACTTTATCTCATCAGTCCTTTCACCCAGAAGGCTCGTCTCTGTACTTTTTGGCAAATTCCAGCCTGGCCTTCCGATCTTAGCTAATGAGTGGTGTACATCAAAAGACTGTCATCTTTCCAACAACCAGTTGCCATTTTAAAGTTTTTGTCCACAGCAGGACTCAAGCGTGTAACCCTGCGCCTCCAAAGCCAAAGTCCTTACAGATGAGCTACTGCTGCCCCAGGTGATTGTGTGAGTTACAGAAAATGATTGAGCAGTTGCTCTGATTATTTTCCCATTTTGTTTTAGCTTCAAAATGGCTGTTTTTTTTCTCTTTTTTTTTTTTTACCAATAGACAGCTCTCTGTTTTTTTGCGTTGATTACACAAATCTTATCTTGTGTAAATGAAGTTTTCATGAGGGAAACCCCCAAAACTGTATGTTTTTCTAGACGGTATGAAACCTTAACTTTGTGCAAATTGTCTTTGGCGAGTGTTTCTGATTAGGAATCCAGATACTTATTAATCAGTTTTCTATGACATTCTTATTTTTTTTAATGATAACTGTTTAAAAACTCATGAGCAACTGTTAACAAAAGTGGATCTAAAGATCGTCAACTGGAAATAGTAGTATGTTTCTGTTTCCGTTTGTTCGTTGGGGGGGGGGGGGGGGGGGGGGTCGAAGTAAGACGTTACCGTGTGGATTCTGTGGTAGATTGTACCCTTCACACCATCGTCATCCTTATTCAGATTGGAACCAAGAAATGGATGGGAGTGGGTAATGGTTTGTGAAATTTTTGCGTAATCCTGTTTGCATATCAGCGATTGATTATCCAAACACAACCTTTCACAAGGTGAGACAAGGTAGTAAGTCACAAGTTAGCTTTTTTCTTTTGTTTTGTTTTTTTGGGAAGAGCTTTATTTTAATTGTAATGGAAGACTGCGTGGAACAGACCAACACTGAGTACTACTGTAAACAATGAACATTTGTAGATACTGATGAGTTTGCGTAGCCCCTTTGGGAGAACTGTATACTTGTGTGCTCAGTTTATTGTTGTTAATGCGGTAGTAGACTTAGTTGCTTTTGACAAAGGACTCGTAGAGGGCAATCAGTTGAGCCTGGAGGTCCTGGGTGTAGGGGTCCAGGGTGTCCTTCAACTCTCCGACGTAAGGGGTGGCCAGGTCTTTCACCTGCTGGGCTCTATGGGTCAGCTCAATCTGGACTTTCTCAGCCATTGGGGACACGTTGTCCTTAAAGAGCTGAAGGTGCTCCTCCACCTTCTCCTTCAGGTCTTCGGTGTGGGGCCCCAGCTGAGCCTGCAGATCAGCCACGCTCTGCTCCAGGTTGGCCTTGATCACCTCGCTCCTCCTCATGAGTTCGGTCTTGAGGGTCTCGGAATCCATGGTGAGAAGGTGGTTGAGGTCTGACTGAAGTTGCTCAATTCTCTCCTGGACCTGGGCCCTCATGGTGTTGGTGTAGGGCTCCATCTTCTCACGGACGGCGTTCAGCTCCAGGGTCACGCGCTCCTTCAGGATATCTGCCTCAGCGCTCACCTTGGCAATCAGGTCCTTGGCCACAGGGGGGAGCTGCTTGTGCAGGGTGACGGCGTACTGGTTGGCCATGTCAGTGCCATCGGTCAGCCGAGCACTGGAGGAAAACAGGAGACAGGACCATGAGACAACATCATATGCTATAGAAGATCACGGAAAGGCCTCGAGGCATACCTGATGTCCTGTCCCAACTGAGACCTCTTGATCATCTGGATAGTGTCATCGGCGGTCTGAGTGGCTTTGGCGACGTAATCCCAGAAGGCATCAGTCAGCACCTCCAGCTGGGGCGTGGGTGCATCAGCATAGAAGAGGTTGGCATTGGAGCCTGGTGCATGGACAGAGACAAAATAAGAAGGTTAGTTTGGTTAATTTCCCACAGTCCAGCAAAATTCTTCCATTTTCAACAATAAAGGATTCATAGAGTAGCCCTGAGGTTTTCACAGAATCTAGCGTTTGATTGATTAATCTGTTTGGTCAACTGTGTCCTTGGTCCCATAAAATTTATATAATTTGGAATTTGGCAAATATTAAGGGTGATGAGGATGGAGCTGCCAGGCAAGAGAGCTAGAGGAAGACCAAAGAGAAGGTTGGTGGATGTCGCGAGGGAAGACATGAGGGCAGTTGGTGTTCCAGGAAGATGGAGGAGATAGGCTTGCATGGAAAAGGATGACACGCTGTGGCAACCCCTATCGGGACAAGCCGAAAGGATATATACAGGATCTGAGCATACATCAGAGCTGAGTTGAAGGTATTAAATATGTCCATTTTAGCTTTTTCTTTGGCTTTTCGAGGTTAATTTCTAACATTGACTTTAAATGATGGACCATCTTTAATACATGGTGTTGAGAGAAGAAAAAGTCCAAGGCCAATACATGCAGAGCTAAGACAATAGAAAGAAAAATTCTTCATCTAATCGGATTCAAACTCAGCCATGCCTCTGGATTCTCCTTCTCTGAAAGTGTTTTCTGCAAGAGACTAATACTTTGTCTTCTCTGATCGGGTGGCTTTGTACTCACCTGTGAAAACGGCTAGAACCAGGACAGCGAGGACCTTCATGGTTGTTGGATCTAGAGTGACAAGATACACCACTTAAGTTAGCGATGAACATTTTAGCCCAATAGAATGATTGAGCAGACAAAAAGAAGATACTTAGAAGGTCTGGTCTTTCTTACCTGTTGAGAGTATCTGCCAGAAAAAACTCTGCAGTGCTTCTGCTCAACCGATGCGCTGCGGCAGCTTTTATAGAGAAGCAGATAATAATGATCCCAAAGTCCAGGCCGCATGTGCCTTGCTGTCACTCACTATCTCCAATGATGTCCTAAGCAAAAGCCCACATCCTGAGGACTTAACCCTTTTCAGAATGTATCACTAGATTTCATGTTCATTCTCATGATTTTCAACCCGAAATAAACTTTTATCTGTAGACTCCGATGTATAGCTGATTTGATTGCCGCAAAAAAAAAAATAATAATAATAATTAATTTCTCATTGGTTTTACACTTCGCCTGCTCACCTCCCATACCTTCTGGGTCAAAGTTCCCATGACAGCCGCCATGAGTCAGTCTGACCAAGGGTCAGCAGACTGCGCCATCGTCACCCTCTTAAGGTGTTCACCTTAAATGTAAAATGACGTCAAAAGACATTATGTGAGATCACCACAGGGTCTTACGTCTCCATAATGATTGATTTATCAAAAAGTCAAAGTCAAACTATTTAAATTAGAATAAAGCAAGGAAATTAGGACTATATCACGTCATTTAAGCAAAGTGATCCGCCACTAGAAGAGGAAAACTGGACTTGGCAAGATTTCTTAAAACAAGTAGGGCTTGACATAAACACTCGCCAACCCGCCAAATGCAGGTAACACAGCCACTCTGTCTAGCCACTTTGCCGGGTCGAATTTTATATATATATTTAATTGTAGTGTAAAAAAGGCCACAAAGTCATTTACTGTTCAAGGGAAATTGTTCATCTTTAGTGCCTTAAACATTTATATATTGAATAATGCTGTTTGAGAAGTTTACTTCACATGATTTGCGCATGCGCAGTGGCACGTGTGTCTTGAGAAGCAGAGGATGTGACGCAGGCAGAAGTCTGGGGAGAACGCGCGAGCAGTATTGTGAGTTCGTTCAGCAGTGTGCATCAATGACCCATAAGTAGTATCATTCAAATACATGTGCATGTAAACATATTGTTATATTATATATTATATTGTTAGCTGTAGTTTTGCTGGAGTGGTTCGTTAGTGTTTTTGATGCAACGTTAATTAGTGAACCTGTTGCCATGATCAGTAAGTTAGCGTCAGTCCACACTGCAAGGGGTGTGCTGGAAGTAGTGCGAATCTTGACTTTCAAAATAAGTACGTCAACCAGAAGAGCTGTGTTGGCTGCTTAAATGTTGCTGGCTTATCAGCATTTTGATAAACCTGCTTTGTAAAGTGTTTTTTTTTTTTTTTTTTTAAATCATATGTTGTGTGCACTTGGCCTATATTGGTCCTTTTTTGTCCTTCTCTTTGAGAAAACCACACACGCACTCACACAACTGTCAGAACATATGCAAGAAGAGAGAAGTGTATTGAAGGGTAAAAAAACTGAAGTAAAGGAAGAGCGACACATTGTGATCCCTTCTCTGAGTCGGCCTCAAGTGTGTTTAGCAACACACTCAGATGTGAAGACAGCCCAATTATCCAGAACCAGTGAGAAAGGAGGATAACTTTACTTCATGTAGTTTTCTCAAGTGCTGCGAGCTGTTTTACCGAAGTTGGTTGTGCATAACCCCTATTATTCAAGTGGCTGATGAGCAAAAAAGTGAATGTCAACCCCTAAAAACAAGTAAACAGAGCGAGGCTCAAAATATGCAAAGATCTCTTGAAACTAGTGTATTTTAATTACCTACACCTATAGAAATATGGTAATTTTTCTTCTAAGCGAAACTTGCCCGTACCCAGTAATAAAATGTCACTAATAAGTTCTAATAACAACAGGAAGAAATATCTTGGCAGACAAAGAAAAAGCATATCTTACCTTGAATCTAACCAAGATTTAAAAAAAAAAAATCTAATCATATTTTAACTGGAATCTAACCAAGATTTATAAAAAAAAAAAAAAAAAAAAGTGAAATCAAGGTAAACTATACCTTAATTTGAGGTTTTTTGTTAGTTTGTTTGTCTCTCCCCCCCATCTTAATCTAATCTTGGTAGGAGGCCTTTTGTGGAGACCAATATTTGTTTAGGGGGCCTGGAGATCAGGTTTAGCGGGGGGATATGACAATAAACCTTAGCCATAACCACATACTAGATTTTGGGGGGGGCTTGACAAGTTTTTAGAGGGGATGAAGCCTCTAAAATAGACCTAGCGACGCCACTGGTATGTTGTGCCAAGAGACGTCTGGGTATCGCACAAAACCTCAGTATAGCAAAGAATTTTAATCTGGCTTTTTGTTGGGGGGGTTTTGACACACTAGTTCCAAAAAAAAAGATTATGTGTGCTAAATAAGTGCAATTTTAAGCTGTCACATGTGTCGTCGCTTGTTAGTTTTACAGTGGTTAGCTTCTTTTTACATTTGTATAAGAAGTAAGAATATAAAAAATGTTCACCCTTGCATTACAGTCGAGTGATTGTGAGTGTTTTATTCTTTTTTAACAGTGAACATTGCTCACTTATTTTTACACTAGTAATGCTTAGAATATCGACTGTACAGTTTCTGAAGGTTTTAGACGGCAACAGTTTGACCCAGCAACAAAAAAAATCAGTGGCACCACTGTCATTTATTATATGTTGATATTTTTAGACACGTCTTTGTTTGTTTTTCTTGTGTGCTGGTATTTTGCTATCATTAGTTAGTAATAAATTGTAAGATCCCAAGCAAAGTATATAGTATGTTGTCCGAGACAGTAAATACTGTTGCACCCTAGTCTTTTTCCTGGTTTTATTTGGTCCAAAGGTTTGCCATCTAGCTTAAACCTTGATACATCGCACCCTGACTCACTCATTAGTTTTCAAGCTGATTAGCACAATATGATTGAAATTAACAATGCAACTCTCAATGAAACTACTCAATTGTAGTTCATATTTACTGTAGGGTCTGAACACCAAGCTGCGCAAAGCCCTTGTGTTAATTTAATTTTTCCGATGAATAAGTCGCATTTTGAGGGGGCTTCAACTGGCACAAAAATTCAGCAATTTGTGTGTATCCAGGTGAAGTTGTACTGTGTGTATCGCGGGGGATACATTAAGACCCACCTGTGATAGGTGAAAATCTGAGATACAGTATAAAGAAATCATATTTATTTTTAGTTTTACTACTCCCACATGCTTCAAACATGTTTAACCATACAGTATGAAAACAGACAAACTTATTAAGGCACATTTTTTTAAACTATTCCTTTCCACCCATTCCCACTCTCTTGCTCGCACAGTTCTCCAAATAGGAGGCAAAGCATGCTTGCTTCAAGCTGTTACTTGAAGTTTACTGTAAAACTGACATATACAACATAAGAGAATTGAATATTGTCGTGTACTGCATGTTTAAAAACAAAAATGTTCACGCAAACCACGTAATTTCATCTAACAAAGTCTACTAAGCTTAATTCTAACATAATGTTGAACGCCATAGACGGGCTAATGGAAATTAATATATTGTTATGGTAATTATGAACCTTCAAAAAACTGCTACTTTAACTCACATAGAGCAGCAACACATACAAGCAGAGCATACAGCAATACCCGCAGGCATATATTCTTTTCCCTGTGGGAATAACGAATATTAAAACAGCAAAACTGTATACTGTAAAAATCCAGCGGGCATTCGAACGATGAACCGTGATATAGCGGGGGTTCACTGCATTTGTAACCTGACCCCCCCTCCCCCCCCCCCCCCCAATAAAAAGCAGTCAGCAGTGGCGCCACCTGGTGAGTTACAAAAAATTACACCCATCTCACACAAGTTTGACTAAATTTAGTGGACATGGTTTTTTTTTTTTTTTTTTGCATGGCTGGAGCATGGCGTAAAAGTTTAATGATTGTTTCGAGGATTGTTTTCACCTCCTTTTTTCTTATCCTAACGATTAAATCAAATAATAAAAACAAGTAAGTAAGACACACCTGGCGTGACCCTGTTACAAAGTCCAGCAGGACTATCATCCCGCGTTTATTTTGTGTTATCTGGACGCCATTGGCGGTGTGAACAGACTTACTACTGTGCTGCCAGTAGGTGTAGGTTCGCTACTCCAACGTGAAAACATGAAAAAAGGCTTCTTCTTCTTCCTTTAAAATCATTTTCACATCGCATTATTAGCCTCTCTCCGCTAAGTCATGTGACAGGTTTGTGACAACATGGCAGAGACTCCTGGACTTTGCCTCCTCGAGTACAACTGTCATGCTTCATCAGTATATATAGGCAGCACAATCAGCAGCCAGTCACACTTGACAAAGAGGCACACAACTACACAAGAGTAGGTAAGAATTTTGCAGGCCTTCTTGTAGAAGATCATTGTAAATGGGCTCGCATGTTGATGAACTTCAACCAAAATCATGTTTGTTTTTCCAGCAGTCATGAGGATCTTTGTTTTGCTCGCGTTGGCTGTGATTTCTGGTAAGATGCAAACTCCAACATTGAAGTACACCACAATTCCTTGTGTGTTTGAACATACTTGGCCTATAAATTCTGAAAATATCTTTAATTGTAATCTCTAATCCGTTTTCCCCCAACAGGCTGCAATGCCAACCTCTTCCACGCCGACGCCCCCATGCCTCCGATGGAGGCACTGACCGACGCCTTCTGGGACTACATTGCCAAGGCCAGCAAGACTGCCGACGACACCCTGGAGATGGTGATGAAGTCGCAGTTTGGAGCAGAAGTCAAGTAAGTCGCTCCAGAATATTCACTTCATACAATGATCGCACTGAGATTTTTCAATTATACAGGCAATCAAAAATATATTTTTTTAGTGGGACAGAACGTGTTGGCACGGTGTGCGACTGGTTAGCACATCTGCCTCACAGTTCTGGGGACCGGGGTTCAAATCCCGGCCCCGCCTGTGTGGAGTTTGCATGTTCTCCCCGTGCCTGCATGGATTTTCTCAGGGCACACCGGTTTCCTCCCACATCCCAAAAACATACGTGGTAGGTTAACTGAAGACTCTAAATTGTCCGTAGATGTGAATGTGAGTGCGAATGGTTGTTTGTTTATATGTGCCCTGCTATTGGCTGGCGACCGGTTCAGGGTGTACCCCGCCTCCCGCCCGAAGATAGCTGGGATAGGCTCCAGCAGCCCGCGACCCTAGTGAGGGTAAGCGGTAAAGAAGATGGATGGATGGGACACGTCACAAATCCTCCAGGTAGCACTACTTAGAGGTAGTAAATGCAAGTGTGGAATTATACTTCCATAAGACATTTGTTGTATCCTTTGTGGCTGTCTTTGGTTTCACAGAAATTGCGCTGTATCATAATACTGTTAATTTCCTGGGAAAAATATCAATAATGGTAGGAAAACCAACCAATAAAGCCAAACGTATATACCAAAAAAAAAAAAAAAAAAACAGACAGTGATTCCATTTTTAAGTTGTTAGTTATATCAGCAATAAGTTGTATTTTTGTATATTTATCATGGTTCACATTGTTGAATATGAAAAACAGCTTTTTATGAGTGACTTCAGTGAAAGGCATAGCTGCTGTATTACGATACCATTGATATAGGCTAAATATATCGTGACACTAACTAAATTCCTTGATTATCAACCTTGTGGTGCATATTGAAATGTATCGATTTTTGGCCTCGTTACTGTATTGTGGTACTGTTGATATCTTTGGACATGCGGCATAGGCACAATTGCTGTATTGTGATACCGTAAATATTGTGGGCTAAATATTGTGACACTAAATAAACTCTTTGATTGCCAACACTAAGGTGCTTTTTGACATGTATTGATTTTGTCACCATTGCTATGGTGATGCCGAATCAAGTCTGTGATCTGATCTTCTGGTTCGCCTTTGCAGCGCTCACTTGGCCGAGACCGCCGATGTGGCCAGCAGGTACGCCAGCACCCTGAAGGAAAAACTCCCCTTGGCCGCCCAGGACCTGATGGCCAAGATCAGCGCCGAGGCCGACGTCTTGATGAACGTGGTGAGCCAGGACCTGAGCTCAGTCGGCAAAAAGGTTGAGCAGTACTCCAACACCTTGAAGTCCCAGATCCAGGAGAGGGTGGAGCAGCTGAAGCGGGAGCTGAACGCTTACGCTGACAACGTAGATTCAGATGCCCTGAAAGCCACAATCGTGCAGAGCAGCCAGGAGCTGATGGCCGGCCTGCAGCTCAGCATCATGGATCTGGAGAGCAAGCTGGGCCCCTACACGGCAGACTTAAAGAGACACGTTGACGAGCACCTGATGGCCTTCCAACGCAACATCGGCCCCATGACCTACAGGTTCCAGGATGAGCTGAGCTTCAGGAGCAGAGAGGTGCAACGCCTGGTGGCGCCCTATGCAGAAGACCTGAAGGAGAGGTTGGACCATTTTACAACGGACCTCCAGCAACAGCTCAGGGCCCAGTACGACTCCTTGGTCAACTAAATGAAACTCGAGCGCAAGATTCTCTTTGAAAGTTCTTCCCAATTGTACTGTCGCTCCAATCCAATTTGTATTTATTTCTTAGCTCAATTGCTCAACAAATATTTATTGTTTTTAAGTCTGTTGCTGCTGATGATTTTTTTTTAAAGCAAAATAAACACAATCCTCAACGAAAAAAGTGGCAGTTATATTTCTTCAACAGAAGAAATATATTTAAGACGAATAAACGGACACTGTATTTTCTTGACTTCTTCAGTGATAAAAAATATATATATTGACATTTATTAGATATACACAGTTGCTCTATCATGATACTGTTGATATTATGGACAATTGTAGAAAAATATTTGTTACTTTGCCAGTTATACAAATATCGAAGTCTATCATTCATCCATCATAATACTGTTGATATCATGGGGGGGGGGGGGGGGGGGAAACATAATTAATTGTAGAAAAAATGGAAACTCAGAGACATTAACATTAATATGAAAATGAATTTGTTATCTACATTTACTGTATCGTGATACTGTAGATATGGGCAAAAAATGTATTGTAGAAAAACATGGAAACTGAGATAAGTCTATATAATCAGACATTGTTTACAAGTTAGTTTTTTTTTCAGTCATCTTCTTCAGTGATACAAATGTTGACTTGCATCGGTTTTCCACAGTTGCTTTTTCATGATATTGTTCATATCGTGGGCAAAACATCAATCATTGTAGAAAAAATGGAAACTCTGAAAAACAGAGTACCCAAGTATTTGTTACTTATACACATATTTAAATGTATGTCATGGACAAAACATCATTAATTGTCTGGGAAAAAAATGGAAAGTTAGAGATAATAGCAAAACTATAAAACCGACACAGTATACACAAGTATTTTTTTACTTTGTCAGCGATACAGATATCGTCATGCATCAGTTATCTACAAGTGCTGTATTGTGAAACTGTTGGTATAGTGAACAAATCATTATTAATTGTAGAAAAAAAATTGAAAGTTGAGACAAAGCTTTAAAATTTGACTTCTTCAGTCATTCACATATCAATGTGTCGGTTATGCACAGTTGCTATATTGTGATACTGTTGATATCATGGGAAAACTATGATGTTGAAATGCATGTGCAAATCAAACCAGACCCATTTTAATACGTTCTTAGTCATCTTTTTTTACATCTATTATTTCCTCTTGTCAGTGAGTTGTGTGGGTGTGTCGTTCCCAGCAGGCCTCGAAGTCTTATGTTGACTTCATGTTCCTGTCCTCGTCTCAACATGTTCCCATGACACAACAGCTTGGTCTGCTGTTCCGGCCACAGGCACAACATTGGTGTTGTTGTCCGACGTGTCGCGGCAACCCATCGAGCTGCAATTCAAAAACATCGGCGTGCGGCACCAAATGTTCTGTCAGCAATTGATGGCCGATGCTTTATTTGAAATCCTAATTTAAAATGCCCTTTTAGAAACCTAACTTCAATCCCTAACTCAGAACACTAACATCAAACTCTATTTTGAAACCCTTTCAAACCATTCTTTGGAATCCTAATTCTAAACTCTAACTTCAAACCTTGACCCTCATTTAGAACCCTAACTTCAATCCCTAACTTGATACCCTAACTTTAAACCTGTATTAAAATTTCTGAAAAGTGTTCGAAGTTAGGGTTAGGGCTTGACATTACGATCAGTGTTTTAGATTACGGTTTGAAGTTAGGGTTAGGGTTTGAAATAAGGATTTCAAATTGTGGTTTCAATTCGGGTTTCAGTACAGTTTTAAAGGGTTTGCAACTAACTGGATTCTACTTAATTTAGAAAAAAAAAAATTCCAAATCAGGTTTCAAGTTGGGGTTTCAAATTAGGGGGTAAAGTTAAGGTCTGGGTAAGAGTTTCAAATTAGGTTTAGATTTTCACATTACGGTTTTAAAGTAAGATTACAGTTTGAGGTTGTGGATAGGGTTTCAAATTGGGGTTTCAAGTTAGGGTTTTAAGCCAGCCAATTTGAAACATTACTTGATTTATAATAATTTAGAAAAAAAAAAGAGAGGTTTCACATGAGGATTTGAAGTTTGAATTCAGGTTCCAAGTTGGCGTTTGAATTTAGGTGTTCAAGTTCAGGTTTAAATTTAGGCGTTCAAGTTTCAAATTAAGGTTAGGGTTTCAGTATAAAATTTCATGTTTGGGTTAAGGTTTCAAGTTAGTGTTTGAAATGAGGGCAATGGTAGGTTTTGGGTTTGCCATTTGTGGGTTATTTAATTGGTTTGTCGTGTTGCTTACTTGTTTGTTTACATAGGAACTGCAACCACAATAGTAAATCTATTGTTGAATGATTTCCTCTCTGATGAGCGTCATTTCAAACTGAACATTATTATCTATATTATGCTTTTGTCAGAGTGATTTTTGAAGTTTTGTCTTCATTGTTGTGTGTTTTGTGAAAGCGGTTGCAAACACGCCACACGTTTGTCCTGTGGTGACTCTGTCAGCCTCCAACGTGCAGGGTCAGAGTCCACTAATTGAAAACATCTCCGCTCCTTCAAGTTGTCATTGTTTATTATTATTATTATTATTATTATGCATGAGCGGATTATTTCATCTTTTTTCAGCTTGCGTGAAACACAATTTTGTTCAAAATCTTGAATGATAAGTAATGTATATCCACTATATACAGTACATAATCAAGTAATTTTTGCTTAAGCTTTGACATGAATATATGGGCCACATAAAAACATTATAGGACTAATGTACAGTATGTATTGGTTTGAATTGAATTATTTATTTCAAACATGTGAGAATGATATAAACAAAACAGAACAACAAAATAGACAAGATTAAAATAAAATGAAAATCAAGTTAAATTATACATATTCAAAAAGGAGTATGAAGAAGTACGGTGACATCTTTAGGAGTTTAGAAGATTAGGGTTTCAAGATTACAGTTTCAAGTTTGGATTTGAAATGAGTTTCAAATTATTGTTTAGAGTTAGGGTTTCAAGTTAGCCAAATTGAAATTTTATGAAATCCTAATTCAGGGGGAAAAAACAAAAAAATGTTTCAAGTTAAAGTTTCAGATTCAGGTTACAAGTTTTTGATTATGATTACATGGGTTTATCCTGTTTTGTTATAGAGTTGGTTACCTTGTTTAGCTATATGAAAAGTGTCACTCCACACTGCACATTATGATATAGAACAGCAGGTGTACCTAATGTTGTGGCCAGTTAGTGTCAGTGAGTGAGTCTATCTGATGTCAACAAGCACTGACATGAAGTGTTGTTTTGACAACAATAACGTGAAAAAGGCCCCGGGTGTCGCTTTCTAAGCCTGGCAAGCAGCCCAGACGGATGTCTGCCTGTCTTGGAACAAGTCTGCTCTCGTGGCTGTGCTTTTTACACACCTCGCATTGTTGGGATGCAGATGATGACAGATACTCTTGTTGTGACATGTTTTTACCCGTCGGAGTCGTTTCGCTTTCGAGAAAGACCTCCCAGGGCCACGCTGAACCGTATCAAATATAACACAATTATTATTATATATGATGAGATTTTTGGCTTGAATGTTTATTATAATTATTTGATTTTGTTGGAACTGCAAATAATTTGAGGTCTACTGGCTAATAAATAACATACTGTAGCGCAGTAAATCTGTAGGCTGTCTGACTGGATGCTTAGCACAAATGACAGAAAGTTGTTTGTATAATTGTCTTATGGTTGCTTATGTACAGTAATTGTATGGGTTGCTGTCGCCGTAGTTGGTGGTATGTGTGATATGCAGTAACTGATCACTTATTGTTTGAGTTTGTATATGTAGATTGTATGCATTAAATATACATACGTATAGTTGTTGGTATAGTTGTTTATATTGTTGGTATTGTTGGTATACAGTAGTTGTTGCTATAGTTGTTTGTAAAGTTTTTGGTATACATGTTGGAATTTTTTTTGTTCGTGAAGTTGTCTGTATTGTTGATATTGTTGTCATACAGTATTTGTTGGTATTATTGATATAATTATTGGTGTAGTTGCTTGTATTTTTGGTATAGTTGTTGGTATTCCTGTTGGTACAGTTGTTTGTATAGTCGCTTATATTGTTGGTATTAGTCTTTTATTTATTTTTGGGGGTATAATTGTTGGCACAGTTTTGATCTTGTTGTCGGTATTGCTGTTTTTACAGTTGTTTACACAGTGAAGTAGTTTGTATTGTTGATCCCGTTGCTGGTGCAATACAAAGCCAGTTGTTTGCATTGTTGATGTTCTAGTTGTCGGTGTAGTTGTTTGTATAGTGACGTGGTTTGATTCTGAAAGCTCGACATGGATGGAAGTGGAAAAACAGGGTTTCTCTTTAAGAAGCCTACATTGCTATCTAGTGGCGCTCTGCTGAAAGTGCAGAATGTTTTGGGATGTAGGCAGTTACTGTAAAGCTCTGTGGTGGTTGGTATTGCTGTTAGTATACTTATTTGTACAGTCAATGGTATAGTTTTTGGTATAGTTTGTAGAGCTGTTAGTTAGTTAGTTAGTTAGTTAGTATTGTCTTTATTGTTGTTGGTACTGTATATAAAGACCCCGAAAAGAGGTTTAAATTTCACATGTGAAATAGTGACGAGTGCTGAGAACATTTGCACCTTTCTTGCAGCAAGGTATGATGGGAACAGACTGACCCAATCCATACTTATGTATTTTATTCGTATTTATTCTGCAGTAGATGCTGACAGACGCATAGTCAATTTTTGATTCATTGATAGTATACGCCGCAGGTGTCAAACTGGTGGCCCGCCACATCATTTTATGTGGCCCGCGAAAGCAAATCAAAATTGCTAATTGTGTTCTGTTGTAATAACATTGAGATATTTGCGAGCATTTTTTTGTTTGTTACCAATCCTCCTTAGAAAAGATATGTAATAGTTGAAAAACACGTTCTTATAGGCTTCTGATTTCAAAACTGGTTATTCATGTATACTGTATGTAATTATATGAGGTAATCTTTCGTTTATATGGGCTCACAGTCGTAGCGGCCAAAAGTCAAAACTACGATGTTGCCCGTGACAAAGATGAGTTTGACACCCCTGCTATATGCTGACAGACATCCATAGAGGTGCCACACTATTGTCCCAAAAACCAAAAATGTATCAACGCTGGCCACAGATTGAAGAAGGTCACGAAAGGTCTCAAGTGTGTTGAGTCAACAAACAGCGGTGAGGAGGGAGGGTACTTCTTTTGTTGTCATTCAGTGCTGACTTCTTACATTGTCCAACTGCGATGGCAGCCATACTCTCGACGATGATGATGATGATGATGCTTTCCACAGCGTCCACACCACCGGTCCACTTCCTCGCTCAACAGAAGGTTCCTTAACGCCACAATATTAGGTACACCAAATTCTGTATCTACTTCGGGGAGGATTGGATGATGGCCCCAGTTACAGTTTCAGGAATATTTGACGAAATACAGTACACGGCAGGACAAAATAATCTAAACATTTTGCTTTGTAGTACGAAACTGTCCGCTTGGTTCATTTCTATATTTCATATTTGTCAAACCAACTTTTCTTTGTTCTCTTCCTGCTGCAGCATTTTTGGCTTGTGTCCCGGCATGGCATCCTCCCCAGTCGTCGTCCTCTTGGGGGTCCTCATATTTATCATAACCTGAAGGCCGTAAAATCTCACTTATGACATATTTAGTACAGCGTGTTTCTTTTGAGTTTAAGGTGGTGGAACGAATGTGTTAAATGTCCATGTTTTCTGATTTTTGTTGGAGTCACTCTGCTCTTCAATATGCAAATGGTTTCTTCTTTGTGTGTCAATTGAATGGTATTTACATCCTGTATGTGCAAATTCACAATGGGACTTATATCAACCTACAATCGATATGTTATTCTCCACCAAAATTCTTTATTATTATTATTATTATTATATTGTTCAGCTCATTCAAACCGGATTTGCACCGTTCCTACTTCGACGTGTTCAACTCATTCAAACCAACCTGTGAACAACTCCCCTTCCCCCAAATGTCATGAAATTTCAAAATGAAAGCCCGGAATTCAAATTTTTTTGAAATTTAGCTATAACTTCCTTATTTCTCAACGGATTTGCTCCGTTTCTCCTCCTACGTGTTCACCCCCTTCTCAAATTTCACAAAATTTCAAAATAAAAGCCAGAAATTCAAAATTTTGCCGTAACTTCCTTATTTCTCAACGGATTTGCTCCGTTCCGACTTCTACGTGTTCAGCCCTTTCCCCAAATTTCACAAAATTTCAAAATAAAAGCCAGAAATTCAAAATTTTGCCGTAACTTCCTTATTTCTCAAGGGATTTGCTCCGTTCCAACTTCTACGTGTTCAGCCGCTTCCCCAAATTTCATGAAATTTCAAAATAAAAGCCCGAAATTCTAAATTTTTAGAAATTTTGCTATAACTTCCTTATGTCTCAACGGATTTGCTCCGTTCTGACTTCTACGTGTTCAGCCCTTTCCCCAAATTTCACAAAATGTCAAAATAAAAGCCGGAAATTCAAAATTTTGCCGTAACTTCCTTATTTCTCAAGGGATTTGCTCCGTTCCTACTTCTACGTGTTCAGCCCCTAACCCAAATTTCACAAAATTTCAAAATAAAAGCCCGAAATTCTAAATTTAGGCGTAACTTCCTTATTTCTCAACGGATTTGCTTCGTTCCAACTTCTACGTGTTCAGCCCCTTCCCCAAATTTCATGAAATTTCAAAATAAAAGCCCGAAATTCTAAATTTTTAGAAATTTTGCTATAACTTCCTTATGTCTCAACGGATTTGCTCCGTTCCGACTTCTACGTGTTCAGCCCCTTCCCCAAATTTCACAAAATTTCAAAATAAAAGCCAGAAATTCAAAATTTTGCCGTAACTTCCTTATTTCTCAACGGATTTGCTCCGTTCTGACTTCTACGTGTTCAGCCCTTTCCCCAAATTTCACAAAATGTCAAAATAAAAGCCGGAAATTCAAAATTTTGCCGTAACTTCCTTATTTCTCAACGGATTTGCTCCGTTCCTCCTCCTACGTGTTCACCCCCTTCCCAAATTTCACAAAATTTCAAAATAAAAGCCGGAAATTCAAAATTTTGCCGTAACTTCCTTATTTCTCAACGGATTTGCTCCGTTCTGACTTCTACGTGTTCAGCCCTTTCCCCAAATTTCACAAAATGTCAAAATAAAAGCCGGAAATTCAAAATTTTGCCGTAACTTCCTTATTTCTCAAGGGATTTGCTCCGTTCCTACTTCTACGTGTTCAGCCCCTAACCCAAATTTCACAAAATTTCAAAATAGAAGCCCGAAATTCTAAATTTTTAGAAATTTTGCTATAACTTCCTTATGTCTCAACGGATTTGCTCTGTTCCGACTTCTACGTGTTCAGCCCCTTCCCCAAATTTCACAAAATTTCAAAATAAAAGCCAGAAATTCAAAATTTTGCCGTAACTTCCTTATTTCTCAACGGATTTGCTCCGTTCCTCCTCCTACGTGTTCACCCCCTTCCCCAAATTTCATGAAATTTCAAAATGAAAGCCCGAAATTCTAAATTTTTTGAAATTTAGCTATAACTTCCTTATTTCTCAACGGATTTGCTCCGTTTCTCCTCCTACGTGTTCACCCCCTTCCCAAATTTCACAAAATTTCAAAATAAAAGCCGGAAATTCAAAATTTTGCTAAAACTTCCTTATTTCTCAACGGATTTGCTCCCCTTCCTAAATTTCACAAAATTTCAAAATAAAAGCCGGAAATTCAAAATTTTGCCGTAACTTCCTTATTTCTCAACGGATTTGCTCCGTTCCTACTTCTACGTGTTCAGCCCCTTCCCCAAATTTCAAAATGAAAGCCCGAAATTCTAAATTTTTTGAAATTTTGCTAAAACTTCCTTATTTCTCAACGGATTTGCTCCCCTTCCTAAATTTCACAAAATTTCAAAATAAAAGCCGGAAATTCAAAATTTTGCCGTAACTTCCTTATTTCTCAACGGATTTGCTCCGTTTCTACTTCTACGTGTTCAGCCCCTTCCCCAAATTTCACAAAATTTCAAAATGAAAGCCCGAAATTCTAAATTTTTTGAAATTTTGCTATAACTTCCTTATTTCTCAACGGATTTGCTCCGTTCCTACTTCTACGTGTTCAGCCCCTTCCCCAAATTTCACAAAATTTCAAAATAAAAGCCCGAAATTCTAAATTTTTTGAAATTTTGCTATAACGTCCTTATGTCTCAACGGATTTGCTCCGTTCCGACTTCTACGTGTTCAGTCCCTTCCCCAAATTTCACAAAATTTCAAAATAAAAGCCAGAAATTCAAAATTTTGCCGTAACTTCCTTATTTCTCAACGGATTTGCTCCGTTTCTCCTCCTACGTGTTCACCCCCTTCCCAAATTTCACAAAATTTCAAAATAAAAGCCGGAAATTCAAAATTTTGCCGTAACTTCCTTATTTCTCAACGGATTTGCTCCGTTCCTACTTCTACGTGTTCAGCCCCTTCCCCAAATTTCACAAAATTTCAAAATGAAAGCCCGAAATTCTAAATTTTTTGAAATTTTGCTATAACTTCCTTATTTCTCAACGGATTTGCTCCGTTCCTACTTCTACGTGTTCAGCCCCTTCCCCAAATTTCACAAAATTTCAAAATAAAAGCCCGAAATTCTAAATTTTTAGAAATTTTGCTATAATTTCCTTATGTCTCAACGGATTTGCTCCGTTCCGACTTCTACGTGTTCAGCCCCTTCCCCAAATTTCACAAAATTTCAAAATAAAAGCCAGAAATTCAAAATTTTGCCGTAACTTCCTTATTTCTCAACGGATTTGCTCCGTTCTGACTTCTACGTGTTCAGCCCTTTCCCCAAATTTCACAAAATGTCAAAATAAAAGCCGGAAATTCAAAATTTTGCCGTAACTTCCTTATTTCTCAACGGATTTGCTCCGTTCCTCCTCCTACGTGTTCACCCCCTTCCCAAATTTCACAAAATTTCAAAATAAAAGCCGGAAATTCAAAATTTTGCCGTAACTTCCTTATTTCTCAACGGATTTGCTCCGTTCTGAGTTCTACGTGTTCAGCCCTTTCCCCAAATTTCACAAAATGTCAAAATAAAAGCCGGAAATTCAAAATTTTGCCGTAACTTCCTTATTTCTCAAGGGATTTGCTCCGTTCCTACTTCTACGTGTTCAGCCCCTAACCCAAATTTCACAAAATTTCAAAATAAAAGCCCGAAATTCTAAATTTTTAGAAATTTTGCTATAACTTCCTTATGTCTCAACGGATTTGCTCCGTTCCGACTTCTACGTGTTCAGCCCCTTCCCCAAATTTCACAAAATTTCAAAATAAAAGCCAGAAATTCAAAATTTTGCCGTAACTTCCTTATTTCTCAACGGATTTGCTCCGTTCTGACTTCTACGTGTTCAGCCCTTTCCCCAAATTTCACAAAATGTCAAAATAAAAGCCGGAAATTCAAAATTTTGCCGTAACTTCCTTATTTCTCAACGGATTTGCTCCGTTCCTCCTCCTACGTGTTCACCCCCTTCCCAAATTTCACAAAATTTCAAAATAAAAGCCGGAAATTCAAAATTTTGCCGTAACTTCCTTATTTCTCAACGGATTTGCTCCGTTCTGACTTCTACGTGTTCAGCCCTTTCCCCAAATTTCACAAAATGTCAAAATAAAAGCCGGAAATTCAAAATTTTGCCGTAACTTCCTTATTTCTCAAGGGATTTGCTCCGTTCCTACTTCTACGTGTTCAGCCCCTAACCCAAATTTCACAAAATTTCAAAATAAAAGCCCGAAATTCTAAATTTTTAGAAATTTTGCTATAACTTCCTTATGTCTCAACGGATTTGCTCCGTTCCGACTTCTACGTGTTCAGCCCCTTCCCCAAATTTCACAAAATTTCAAAATAAAAGGCAGAAATTCAAAATGTTGCCGTAACTTCCTTATTTCTCAACGGATTTGCTCCGTTCCTCCTCCTACGTGTTCACCCCCTTCCCCAAATTTCATGAAATTTCAAAATGAAAGCCCGAAATTCTAAATTTTTTGAAATTTAGCTATAACTTCCTTATTTCTCAACAGATTTGCTCCGTTTCTCCTCCTACGTGTTCACCCCCTTCCCAAATTTCACAAAATTTCAAAATAAAAGCCGGAAATTCAAAATTTTGCCGTAACTTCCTTATTTCTCAACGGATTTGCTCCGTTCCTACTTCTACGTGTTCAGCCCCTTCCCCAAATTTCACAAAATTTCAAAATGAAAGCCCGAAATTCTAAATTTTTTGAAATTTTGCTATAACTTCCTTATTTCTCAACGGATTTGCTCCGTTCCTACTTCTACGTGTTCAGCCCCTTCCCCAAATTTCACAAAATTTCAAAATAAAAGCCAGAAATTCAAAATTTTGCCGTAACTTCCTTATTTCTCAACGGATTTGCTCCGTTTCTCCTCCTACGTGTTCACCCCCTTCCCAAATTTCACAAAATTTCAAAATAAAAGCCGGAAATTCAAAATTTTGCCGTAACTTCCTTATTTCTCAACGGATTTGCTCCGTTCCGACTTCTACGTGTTCAGCCCTTTCCCCAAATTTCACAAAATTTCAAAATAAAAGCCAGAAATTCAAAATTTTGCCGTAACTTCCTTATTTCTCAAGGGATTTGCTCCGTTCCAACTTCTACGTGTTCAGCCGCTTCCCCAAATTTTGCTATAACTTCCTTATGTCTCAACGGATTTGCTCCGTTCCGACTTCTACGTGTTCAGCCCCTTCCCCAAATTTCACAAAATTTCAAAATAAAAGCCGGAAATTCAAAATTTTGCCGTAACTTCCTCATTTCTCAAGGGATTTGCTCCGTTCCTACTTCTACGTGTTCAGCCCCTTCCCCAAATTTCACAAAATTTCAAAATAAAAGCCCGAAATTCTAAATTTTTTGAAATTTTGCTATAACTTCCTTATTTCTCAACGGATTTGCTTCGTTCCTCCTCCTACGTGTTCAGCCCCTTCCCCAAATTTCAAAATGAAAGCCCGAAATTCTAAATTTTTTAAAATTTTGCCGTAACTTCCTTATTTCTCAACGGATTTGCTCCGTTTCTCCTCCTACGTGTTCACCCCCTTCCCAAATTTCACAAAATTTCAAAATAAAAGCCGGAAATTCAAAATTTTGCCGTAACTTCCTTATTTCTCAACGGATTTGCTCCGTTCCTACTTCTACGTGTTCAGCCCCTTCCCCAAATTTCACAAAATTTCAAAATAAAAGCCCGAAATTCTAAATTTAGGCGTAACTTCCTTATTTCTCAACGGATTTGCTTCGTTCCAACTTCTACGTGTTCAGCCCCTTCCCCAAATTTCATGAAATTTCAAAATAAAAGCCCGAAATTCTAAATTTAGGCGTAACTTCCTTATTTCTCAACGGATTTGCTTCGTTCCAACTTCTACGTGTTCAGCCCCTTCCCCAAATTTCATGAAATTTCAAAATAAAAGCCAGAAATTCTGAATTTTGCTGTAACTTCCTTATTTCTCAACGGATTTGCTCCGTTCCTACTTCTACGTGTTCAGCCCCTTCCACAAATTTCACGAAATTTCAAAATAAAAGTCAGATTTCTGAATTTTGCAGACACGTCCTTATTTCTCAACGGATTTGCTGCGTTCCTACTTCTACGTGTTCAGCCCCTTCCCCAAATTTCACGAAATTTCAAAATAAAAGCCAGAAATTCTGAATTTTGCTGTAATTTCCTTATTTCTCAACGGATTTGCTCCGTTCCTACTCCTACGTGTTCAGCCCCTTCCCCAAATTTCACAAAATTTCAAAATAAAAGCCCGAAATTCTAAATTTAGGCGTAACTTCCTTATTTCTCAACGGATTTGCTCCGTTCCAACATCTACGTGTTCAGCCCCTTCCCCAAATTTCATGAAATTTCAAAATAAAAACCCGAAATTCTAAATTTTTTGAAATTTTGCTATAACTTCCTTATGTCTCAACGGATTTGCTCCGTTCCGACTTCTACGTGTTCAGCCCCTTCCCCAAATTTCACAAAATTTCAAAATAAAAGCCGGAAATTCAAAATTTTGCCGTAACTTCCTCATTTCTCAAGGGATTTGCTCCGTTCCTACTTCTACGTGTTCAGCCCCTTCCCCAAATTTCACAAAATTTCAAAATAAAAGCCCGAAATTCTAAATTTTTTGAAATTTTGCTATAACTTCCTTATTTCTCAACGGATTTGCTTCGTTCCTCCTCCTACGTGTTCACCCCCTTCCCCAAATTTCATGAAATTTAAAAATGAAAGCCCGAAATTCAAAATTTTTTGAAATTTTGCTATAACTTCCTTATTTCTCAACGGATTTGCTCCGTTCCTACTTCTACGTGTTCAGCCCCTTCCCCAAATTTCAAAATGAAAGCCCGAAATTCTAAATTTTTTAAAATTTTGCCGTAACTTCCTTATTTCTCAACAGATTTGCTCCGTTTCTCCTCCTACGTGTTCACCCCCTTCCCAAATTTCACAAAATTTCAAAATAAAAGCCGGAAATTCAAAATTTTGCCGTAACTTCCTTATTTCTCAACGGATTTGCTCCGTTCCTACTTCTACGTGTTCAGCCCCTTCCCCAAATTTCACAAAATTTCAAAATAAAAGCCCGAAATTCTAAATTTAGGCGTAACTTCCTTATTTCTCAACGGATTTGCTTCGTTCCAACTTCTACGTGTTCAGCCCCTTCCCCAAATTTCATGAAATTTCAAAATAAAAGCCCGAAATTCTAAATTTAGGCGTAACTTCCTTATTTCTCAACGGATTTGCTTCGTTCCAACTTCTACGTGTTCAGCCCCTTCCCCAAATTTCATGAAATTTCAAAATAAAAGCCAGAAATTCTGAATTTTGCTGTAACTTCCTTATTTCTCAACGGATTTGCTCCGTTCCTACTTCTACGTGTTCAGCCCCTTCCACAAATTTCACGAAATTTCAAAATAAAAGTCAGATTTCTGAATTTTGCAGACACGTCCTTATTTCTCAACGGATTTGCTGCGTTCCTACTTCTACGTGTTCAGCCCCTTCCCCAAATTTCACGAAATTTCAAAATAAAAGCCAGAAATTCTGAATTTTGCTGTAATTTCCTTATTTCTCAACGGATTTGCTCCGTTCCTACTCCTACGTGTTCAGCCCCTTCCCCAAATTTCACAAAATTTCAAAATAAAAGCCCGAAATTCTAAATTTAGGCGTAACTTCCTTATTTCTCAACGGATTTGCTCCGTTCCAACATCTACGTGTTCAGCCCCTTCCCCAAATTTCATGAAATTTCAAAATAAAAACCCGAAATTCTAAATTTTTTGAAATTTTGCTATAACTTCCTTATGTCTCAACGGATTTGCTCCGTTCCGACTTCTACGTGTTCAGCCCCTTCCCCAAATTTCACAAAATTTCAAAATAAAAGCCCGAAATTCAAAATTTTGCCGTAACTTCCTTATTTCTCAACGGATTTGCTCCGTTCCTCCTCCTACGTGTTCACCCCCTTCCCCAAATTTCATGAAATTTCAAAATGAAAGCCCGAAATTCAAAATTTTTTTAAATTTAGCTATAACTTCCTTATGTCTCAACGGATTTGCTCCGTTCCGACTTCTACGTGTTCAGCCCCTTCCCCAAATTTCACAAAATTTCAAAATAAAAGCCGGAAATTCAAAATTTTGCCGTAACTTACTTATTTCTCAACGGATTTGCTCCGTTCCTACTTCTACGTGTTCAGCCCCTTCCCCAAATTTCAAAATGAAAGCCCGAAATTCTAAATTTTTTGAAATTTTGCTAAAACTTCCTTATTTCTCAACGAATTTGCTCCCCTTCCCAAATTTCACAAAATTTCAAAATAAAAGCCGGAAATTCAAAATTTTGCCGTAACTTCCTTATTTCTCAACGGATTTGCTCCGTTCCTACTTCTACGTGTTCAGCCCCTTCCCCAAATTTCACAAAATTTCAAAATGAAAGCCCGAAATTCTAAATTTTTTGAAATTTTGCTATAACTTCCTTATTTCTCAACGGATTTGCTCCGTTCCTACTTCTACGTGTTCAGCCCCTTCCCCAAATTTCATGAAATTTCAAAATAAAAGCCCGAAACTATGGGTAAGGAGAGTTGTTCACAGGTGGGTTTGAATGAGCTGAACACGTAGAAGTAGGAACGGAGCAAATCCATTGAGAAATAAGGACGTGTCTGCAAAATTCAGAAATCGGACTTTTATTTTGAAATTTCGTGAAATTTGTGGAAGGGGCTGAACACGCAGAAGTGGGAACGGAGTAAATTCGTTGATATATAAGGAAGTTATGGCAAAATTCAGAATTTTATGGCTTTTATTTCTGAAATTCCGTGAAATTTGGGGAAGGAGCTGAACACGTAGAAGTAGGAACGGAGCAAATCCATTGAGAAATAAGGACGTGACGGCAAAATTCTGAATTTCGGGCTTTTATTTTGAAATTTCGTGAAATTTGGGGAAGGGGCTGAACACGTAGAAGTAGGAACGCAGCAAATCCGTTGAGAAATAAGGAAGTTATGGCAAAATTCAGAATTTGTGACTTTTATTTTGAAATATCGTGAAATTTGTGGAAGGGGCTGAACACGTAAAAGTAGGAACGGTGCAAATCCATTTCTGAGCCGCTTCTCCTCACTAGGGTCGCGGGGGTGCTGGAGCCTATCCCAGCTATCATCGGGCAGGAGGCGGGGTACACCCTGAACTGGTTGCCAGCCAATCGCAGGGCACATACGAACAAACAACCATTCGCACTCACAGTCATGCCTACGGGCAATTTAGAGTCTCCAATTAATGCATGTTTTTGGGATGTGGGAGGAAACCGGAGTACCCGGAGAAAACCCACGCAGGCACGGGGAGAACATGCAAACTCCACACAGGTGGGGCCAGGGATTGAACCCGGGTCCTCAGAACTGTGAGGCTGACGCTCTAACCAGTCGGCCACCGTGCCGCCCGGTGCAAATCCGTTGAGAAATAAGGAAGTTACGGCAAAATTTCGAATTTTGGGCTTTTATTTTGAAATTTCATGAACTATGGGTAAGGAGAGTTGTTCACAAGTGGGTTTGAATGAGCTGAACACGTAGAAGTAGGAACGGAGAAAATCAGTTGAGAAATAAGGAAGTTACGGCAAAATTCTGAATTTCAGGCTTTTATTTTGAAATTTCGTGAAATTTGGGGACGGGGCTGAACACGTACAAGTAGGAACGGAGCAAATCCGTTGAGAAATCAGGAAGTTACGGCAAAATTCAGAATTTGGGGCTTTTATTTTGAAATTTCGTGAAATTTGGGGAAGGGGCTGAACACGTAGAAGTCGGAACGGAGCAAATCCGTTGAGAAATAAGGAAGTTACGGCAAAATTTTGAATTTCCGGCTTTTATTTTGAAATTTCGTGAAATTTGGGGAAGGGGCTGAACACGTGGAAGTAGGAACGCAGCAAATCCGTTGAGAAATAAGGAAGTTACGGCAAAATTCAGTATTTTTGGCTTTTATTTTGAAATTTCGTGAAATTTGGGGAAGGGGCTGAACACGTAGAAGTAAGAACGGAGCAAATCCATTGAGAAATAAGGAAGTTACGGCAAAATTCAGAATTTTGGACTTTTATTTTGAAATTTCGTGAAATTTGGGGAAGGGGCTGAACACGTAAAAGTAGGAACAGTGCAAATCCGTTGAGAAATAAGGAAGTTACGGCAAAATTTAGAATTTCGGGCTTTTATTTTGAAATTTCATGAACTATGTGTAAGGAGAGTTGTTCACAGGTGGGTTTGAATGAGCTGAACACGTAGAAGTCGGAACGGAGCAAATCCGTTGAGAAATAAGGAAGTTACGGCAAAATTCTGAATTTCAGGCTTTTATTTTGAAATTTCGTGAAATTTGGGGACGGGGCTGAACACGTACAAGTAGGAACGGAGCAAATCCGTTGAGAAATCAGGAAGTTACGGCAAAATTCAGAATTTGGGGCTTTTATTTAGAAATTTCGTGAAATTTGGGGAAGGGGCTGAACACGTAGAAGTAGGAACGCAACAAATCCGTTGAGAAATAAGGAAGTTATGGCAAAATTCAGAATTTGTGACTTTTATTTTGAAATATCGTGGAATTTGTGGAAGGGGCTGGGCACGTAGAAGTAGGAATGGAGCAAATCCGTTGAGAAATAAGGAAGTTACGGCAAAATTCAGAATTTCTGGCTTTTATTTTGAAATTTCGTGAAATTTGGGGAAGGGGCTGAACACGTGGAAGTAGGAACGCAGCAAATCCGTTGAGAAATAAGGAAGTTACGGCAAAATTCAGTATTTTTGGCTTTTATTTTGAAATTTCGTGAAATTTGGGGAAGGGGCTGAACACGTAGAAGTAAGAACGGAGCAAATCCATTGAGAAATAAGGAAGTTACGGCAAAATTCAGAATTTTGGACTTTTATTTTGAAATTTCGTGAAATTTGGGGAAGGGGCTGAACACGTAAAAGTAGGAACAGTGCAAATCCGTTGAGAAATAAGGAAGTTACGGCAAAATTTAGAATTTCGGGCTTTTATTTTGAAATTTCATGAACTATGTGTAAGGAGAGTTGTTCACAGGTGGGTTTGAATGAGCTGAACACGTAGAAGTCGGAACGGAGCAAATCCGTTGAGAAATAAGGAAGTTACGGCAAAATTCTGAATTTCAGGCTTTTATTTTGAAATTTCGTGAAATTTGGGGACGGGGCTGAACACGTACAAGTAGGAACGGAGCAAATCCGTTGAGAAATCAGGAAGTTACGGCAAAATTCAGAATTTGGGGCTTTTATTTTGAAATTTCGTGAAATTTGGGTAAGGGGCTGAACACGTAGAAGTAGGAACGCAGCAAATCCGTTGAGAAATAAGGAAGTTATGGCAAAATTCAGAATTTGTGACTTTTATTTTTAAATATCGTGAAATTTGTGGAAGGGGCTGAACACGTACAAGTAGGAACGGAGCAAATCCGTTGAGAAATAAGGAAGTTACAGCAAAATTCAGAATTTCTGGCTTTTATTTTGAAATTTCATGAAATTTGGGGAAGGGGCTGAACACGTAGAAGTAGGAACGGAGCAAATCCGTTGAGAAATCAGGAAGTTACGGCAAAATTCAGAATTTTTGACTTTTATTTTGAAATATCGTGAAATTTGTGGAAGGGGCTGAACACGTAGAAGTCGGAACGGTGCAAATCCATTGAGAAATAAGGACGTGTCTGCAAAATTCAGAAATCGGACTTTTATTTTGAAATTTCGTGAAATTTGTGGAAGGGGCTGAACACGTAGAAGTAGGAACGGTGCAAATCCGTTGAGAAATAAGGAAATTACAGCAAAATTCTGAATTTCTGGCTTTTATTTTGAAATTTCGTGAAATTTGGGGAAGGGGCTGAACACGTAGAAGTAGGAACGCAGCAAATCCGTTGAGAAATAAGGACGTGTCTGCAAAATTCAGAAATCGGACTTTTATTTTGAAATTTCGTGAAATTTGTGGAAGGGGCTGAACACGTAGAAGTAGGAACGGAGCAAATCCGTTGAGAAATAAGGAAGTTACAGCAAAATTCAGAATTTCTGGCTTTTATTTTGAAATTTCATGAAATTTGGGGAAGGGGCTGAACACGTAGAAGTAGGAACGGTGCAAATCCGTTGAGAAATAAGGAAATTACAGCAAAATTCAGAATTTCTGGCTTTTATTTTGAAATTTCGTGAAATTTGGGGAAGGGGCTGAACACGTAGAAGTAGGAACGCAGCAAATCCGTTGAGAAATAAGGACGTGTCTGCAAAATTCAGAAATCGGACTTTTATTTTGAAATTTCGTGAAATTTGTGGAAGGGGCTGAACACGTAGAAGTAGGAACGGAGCAAATCCGTTGAGAAATAAGGAAGTTACAGCAAAATTCAGAATTTCTGGCTTTTATTTTGAAATTTCGTGAAATTTGTGGAAGGGGCTGAACACGTAGAAGTAGGAACGGAGCAAATCCGTTGAGAAATAAGGAAGTTACAGCAAAATTCAGAATTTCTGGCTTTTATTTTGAAATTTCATGAAATTTGGGGAAGGGGCTGAACACGTAGAAGTAGGAACGGTGCAAATCCGTTGAGAAATAAGGAAATTACAGCAAAATTCAGAATTTCTGGCTTTTATTTTGAAATTTCGTGAAATTTGGGGAAGGGGCTGAACACGTAGAAGTAGGAACGCAGCAAATCCGTTGAGAAATAAGTACGTGTCTGCAAAATTCAGAAATCCGACTTTTATTTTGAAATTTCGTGAAATTTGTGGAAGGGGCTGAACACGTAGAAGTAGGAACGGAGCAAATCCGTTGAGAAATAAGGAAGTTACAGCAAAATTCAGAATTTCTGGCTTTTATTTTGAAATTTCATGAAATTTGGGGAAGGGGCTGAACACGTAGAAGTAGGAACGGTGCAAATCCGTTGAGAAATAAGGAAATTACAGCAAAATTCAGAATTTCTGGCTTTTATTTTGAAATTTCGTGAAATTTGGGGAAGGGGCTGAACACGTAGAAGTAGGAACGCAGCAAATCCGTTGAGAAATAAGGACGTGTCTGCAAAATTCAGAAATCTGACTTTTATTTTGAAATTTCGTGAAATTTGTGGAAGGGGCTGAACACGTAGAAGTAGGAACGGAGCAAATCCGTTGAGAAATAAGGAAGTTACAGCAAAATTCAGAATTTCTGGCTTTTATTTTGAAATTTCGTGAAATTTGTGGAAGGGGCTGAACACGTAGAAGTAGGAACGGAGCAAATCCGTTGAGAAATAAGGAAGTTACAGCAAAATTCAGAATTTCTGGCTTTTATTTTGAAATTTCATGAAATTTGGGGAAGGGGCTGAACACGTAGAAGTAGGAACGGTGCAAATCCGTTGAGAAATAAGGAAATTACAGCAAAATTCAGAATTTCTGGCTTTTATTTTGAAATTTCGTGAAATTTGGGGAAGGGGCTGAACACGTAGAAGTAGGAACGCAGCAAATCCGTTGAGAAATAAGGACGTGTCTGCAAAATTCAGAAATCCGACTTTTATTTTGAAATTTCGTGACATTTGTGGAAGGGGCTGAACACGTAGAAGTAGGAACGCAGCAAAACCGTTGAGAAATAAGGACGTGTCTGCAAAATTCAGAAATCGGACTTTTATTTTGAAATTTCGTGAAATTTGTGGAAGGGGCTGAACACGTAGAAGTAGGAACGGAGCAAATCCGTTGAGAAATAAGGAAGTTACAGCAAAATTCAGAATTTCTGGCTTTTATTTTGAAATTTCATGAAATTTGTGGAAGGGGCTGAACACGTAGAAGTAGGAACGGAGCAAATCCGTTGAGAAATAAGGAAATTACAGCAAAATTCTGAATTGCTGGCTTTTATTTTGAAATTTCGTGAAATTTGGGGAAGGGGCTGAACACGTAGAAGTAGGAACGCAGCAAATCCGTTGAGAAATAAGGACGTGTCTGCAAAATTCAGAAATCGGACTTTTATTTTGAAATTTCGTGAAATTTGTGGAAGGGGCTGAACACGTAGAAGTAGGAACGGAGCAAATCCGTTGAGAAATAAGGAAGTTACAGCAAAATTCAGAATTTCTGGCTTTTATTTTGAAATTTCATGAAATTTGGGGAAGGGGCTGAACACGTAGAAGTAGGAACGGTGCAAATCCGTTGAGAAATAAGGAAATTACAGCAAAATTCAGAATTTCTGGCTTTTATTTTGAAATTTCGTGAAATTTGGGGAAGGGGCTGAACACGTAGAAGTAGGAACGCAGCAAATCCGTTGAGAAATAAGGACGTGTCTGCAAAATTCAGAAATCGGACTTTTATTTTGAAATTTCGTGAAATTTGTGGAAGGGGCTGAACACGTAGAAGTAGGAACGGAGCAAATCCGTTGAGAAATAAGGAAGTTACAGCAAAATTCAGAATTTCTGGCTTTTATTTTGAAATTTCGTGAAATTTGTGGAAGGGGCTGAACACGTAGAAGTAGGAACGGAGCAAATCCGTTGAGAAATAAGGAAGTTACAGCAAAATTCAGAATTTCTGGCTTTTATTTTGAAATTTCATGAAATTTGGGGAAGGGGCTGAACACGTAGAAGTAGGAACGGTGCAAATCCGTTGAGAAATAAGGAAATTACAGCAAAATTCAGAATTTCTGGCTTTTATTTTGAAATTTCGTGAAATTTGGGGAAGGGGCTGAACACGTAGAAGTAGGAACGCAGCAAATCCGTTGAGAAATAAGTACGTGTCTGCAAAATTCAGAAATCCGACTTTTATTTTGAAATTTCGTGAAATTTGTGGAAGGGGCTGAACACGTAGAAGTAGGAACGGAGCAAATCCGTTGAGAAATAAGGAAGTTACAGCAAAATTCAGAATTTCTGGCTTTTATTTTGAAATTTCATGAAATTTGGGGAAGGGGCTGAACACGTAGAAGTAGGAACGGTGCAAATCCGTTGAGAAATAAGGAAATTACAGCAAAATTCAGAATTTCTGGCTTTTATTTTGAAATTTCGTGAAATTTGGGGAAGGGGCTGAACACGTAGAAGTAGGAACGCAGCAAATCCGTTGAGAAATAAGGACGTGTCTGCAAAATTCAGAAATCTGACTTTTATTTTGAAATTTCGTGAAATTTGTGGAAGGGGCTGAACACGTAGAAGTAGGAACGGAGCAAATCCGTTGAGAAATAAGGAAGTTACAGCAAAATTCAGAATTTCTGGCTTTTATTTTGAAATTTCGTGAAATTTGTGGAAGGGGCTGAACACGTAGAAGTAGGAACGGAGCAAATCCGTTGAGAAATAAGGAAGTTACAGCAAAATTCAGAATTTCTGGCTTTTATTTTGAAATTTCATGAAATTTGGGGAAGGGGCTGAACACGTAGAAGTAGGAACGGTGCAAATCCGTTGAGAAATAAGGAAATTACAGCAAAATTCAGAATTTCTGGCTTTTATTTTGAAATTTCGTGAAATTTGGGGAAGGGGCTGAACACGTAGAAGTAGGAACGCAGCAAATCCGTTGAGAAATAAGGACGTGTCTGCAAAATTCAGAAATCCGACTTTTATTTTGAAATTTCGTGACATTTGTGGAAGGGGCTGAACACGTAGAAGTAGGAACGCAGCAAAACCGTTGAGAAATAAGGACGTGTCTGCAAAATTCAGAAATCGGACTTTTATTTTGAAATTTCGTGAAATTTGTGGAAGGGGCTGAACACGTAGAAGTAGGAACGGAGCAAATCCGTTGAGAAATAAGGAAGTTACAGCAAAATTCAGAATTTCTGGCTTTTATTTTGAAATTTCATGAAATTTGTGGAAGGGGCTGAACACGTAGAAGTAGGAACGGAGCAAATCCGTTGAGAAATAAGGAAGTTACAGCAAAATTCAGAATTTCTGGCTTTTATTTTGAAATTTCATGAAATTTGGGGAAGGGGCTGAACACGTAGAAGTAGGAACGGTGCAAATCCGTTGAGAAATAAGGAAATTACAGCAAAATTCAGAATTTCTGGCTTTTATTTTGAAATTTCGTGAAATTTGGGGAAGGGGCTGAACACGTAGAAGTAGGAACGCAGCAAATCCGTTGAGAAATAAGGACGTGTCTGCAAAATTCAGAAATCCGACTTTTATTTTGAAATTTCGTGACATTTGTGGAAGGGGCTGAACACGTAGAAGTAGGAACGCAGCAAAACCGTTGAGAAATAAGGACGTGTCTGCAAAATTCAGAAATCGGACTTTTATTTTGAAATTTCGTGAAATTTGTGGAAGGGGCTGAACACGTAGAAGTAGGAACGGAGCAAATCCGTTGAGAAATAAGGAAGTTACAGCAAAATTCAGAATTTCTGGCTTTTATTTTGAAATTTCATGAAATTTGGGGAAGGGGCTGAACACGTAGAAGTAGGAACGGAGCAAATCCGTTGAGAAATAAGGAAGTTACAGCAAAATTCAGAATTTCTGGCTTTTATTTTGAAATTTCATGAAATTTGGGGAAGGGGCTGAACACGTAGAAGTAGGAACGGTGCAAATCCGTTGAGAAATAAGGAAATTACAGCAAAATTCAGAATTTCTGGCTTTTATTTTGAAATTTCGTGAAATTTGGGGAAGGGGCTGAACACGTAGAAGTAGGAACGCAGCAAATCCGTTGAGAAATAAGGACGTGTCTGCAAAATTCAGAAATCGGACTTTTATTTTGAAATTTCGTGAAATTTGTGGAAGGGGCTGAACACGTAGAAGTAGGAACGGAGCAAATCCGTTGAGAAATAAGGAAGTTACAGCAAAATTCAGAATTTCTGGCTTTTATTTTGAAATTTCGTGAAATTTGTGGAAGGGGCTGAACACGTAGAAGTAGGAACGGAGCAAATCCGTTGAGAAATAAGGAAGTTACAGCAAAATTCAGAATTTCTGGCTTTTATTTTGAAATTTCATGAAATTTGGGGAAGGGGCTGAACACGTAGAAGTAGGAACGGTGCAAATCCGTTGAGAAATAAGGAAATTACAGCAAAATTCAGAATTTCTGGCTTTTATTTTGAAATTTCGTGAAATTTGGGGAAGGGGCTGAACACGTAGAAGTAGGAACGCAGCAAATCCGTTGAGAAATAAGTACGTGTCTGCAAAATTCAGAAATCCGACTTTTATTTTGAAATTTCGTGAAATTTGTGGAAGGGGCTGAACACGTAGAAGTAGGAACGGAGCAAATCCGTTGAGAAATAAGGAAGTTACAGCAAAATTCAGAATTTCTGGCTTTTATTTTGAAATTTCATGAAATTTGGGGAAGGGGCTGAACACGTAGAAGTAGGAACGGTGCAAATCCGTTGAGAAATAAGGAAATTACAGCAAAATTCAGAATTTCTGGCTTTTATTTTGAAATTTCGTGAAATTTGGGGAAGGGGCTGAACACGTAGAAGTAGGAACGCAGCAAATCCGTTGAGAAATAAGGACGTGTCTGCAAAATTCAGAAATCTGACTTTTATTTTGAAATTTCGTGAAATTTGTGGAAGGGGCTGAACACGTAGAAGTAGGAACGGAGCAAATCCGTTGAGAAATAAGGAAGTTACAGCAAAATTCAGAATTTCTGGCTTTTATTTTGAAATTTCGTGAAATTTGTGGAAGGGGCTGAACACGTAGAAGTAGGAACGGAGCAAATCCGTTGAGAAATAAGGAAGTTACAGCAAAATTCAGAATTTCTGGCTTTTATTTTGAAATTTCATGAAATTTGGGGAAGGGGCTGAACACGTAGAAGTAGGAACGGTGCAAATCCGTTGAGAAATAAGGAAATTACAGCAAAATTCAGAATTTCTGGCTTTTATTTTGAAATTTCGTGAAATTTGGGGAAGGGGCTGAACACGTAGAAGTAGGAACGCAGCAAATCCGTTGAGAAATAAGGACGTGTCTGCAAAATTCAGAAATCCGACTTTTATTTTGAAATTTCGTGACATTTGTGGAAGGGGCTGAACACGTAGAAGTAGGAACGCAGCAAAACCGTTGAGAAATAAGGACGTGTCTGCAAAATTCAGAAATCGGACTTTTATTTTGAAATTTCGTGAAATTTGTGGAAGGGGCTGAACACGTAGAAGTAGGAACGGAGCAAATCCGTTGAGAAATAAGGAAGTTACAGCAAAATTCAGAATTTCTGGCTTTTATTTTGAAATTTCATGAAATTTGTGGAAGGGGCTGAACACGTAGAAGTAGGAACGGAGCAAATCCGTTGAGAAATAAGGAAGTTACAGCAAAATTCAGAATTTCTGGCTTTTATTTTGAAATTTCATGAAATTTGGGGAAGGGGCTGAACACGTAGAAGTAGGAACGGTGCAAATCCGTTGAGAAATAAGGAAATTACAGCAAAATTCAGAATTTCTGGCTTTTATTTTGAAATTTCGTGAAATTTGGGGAAGGGGCTGAACACGTAGAAGTAGGAACGCAGCAAATCCGTTGAGAAATAAGGACGTGTCTGCAAAATTCAGAAATCCGACTTTTATTTTGAAATTTCGTGACATTTGTGGAAGGGGCTGAACACGTAGAAGTAGGAACGCAGCAAAACCGTTGAGAAATAAGGACGTGTCTGCAAAATTCAGAAATCCGACTTTTATTTTGAAATTTCGTGAAATTTGTGGAAGGGGCTGAACACGTAGAAGTAGGAACGGAGCAAATCCGTTGAGAAATAAGGAAGTTACAGCAAAATTCAGAATTTCTGGCTTTTATTTTGAAATTTCATGAAATTTGGGGAAGGGGCTGAACACGTAGAAGTAGGAACGCAGCAAATCCGTTGAGAAATAAGGAAGTTATAGCAAAATTTGTAAAGATTTTGAATTTCGGGCTTCCATCCATCCATTCATTTTCTGAGCCGCTTCTCCTCACTCGGGTCGCGGGCGCATTGGAGCCCATCCCAGCCACCATCGGGCAGGAGGCGTGGCACAACTGGTTGCCAGCCAATCGCAGGGCACATACAAACAAACAACCACAGTCACACCTACGGGCAATTTAGAGTCTTCAATTAATACATGTTTTTGGGATGCGGGAGGAAACCGGAGTGCCCGGAGAAAACCCACGCAGGCACGGGGAGAACATGCAAACTCCACACAGGCGGGGCCAGGCATGGGGTCTGAACCCCAGACCTCAGAACTGTAACCAGTCGTCTACCATGCCACCAATTTCAGGCTTTTATTTTGAAGTTTCGTAAAATTTGTGGAAGGGGTGTTGTTCACAGAGAAATAAGGAAGTTACGGCAAAATTCATAATTTCTGGAGTTTTATTTTGAAATTTTGTGAAAATTGGGGAAGGGGAATTGTTCACAGGTTGGTTTGAATGAGCTGAACACGTAGAAGTAGGAACGGAGCAAATCCAGCATTCACACAATAACCTCTTTCCTCAGAGGTCAAGCATATCAGACTGACTGTTTATACTTTAGTTTTGGCAAATCAACTGCTTATGATTCAAATCACATTTCATGCTGCTGGGAGTCAAATCAAGACAAACAATTCTCAAATTCTCACAATGGCACTTGTAAAGTTGACACACTGACACAGGCATACATTTGGAACATTTCTGCAGAGTTCTTGAAATATCAAAACAGACATTTTTCCTTGGTTAAACATCAAATTAGAGTGTCACTATGTCACCTCAGTTTGCGGGGTGCATGTCCGCTAAAAAATTGTCTTTTTCTCAGAAATTTTTAAAGTATTTTAGTTCTTAAATTGTCTCATTCTTATTTTTCTTCCTTGTAAAATTGCTACATTAAAGTGGTAAAATTGTCTTTCGTAAAAAAAATTAAAAAAAAATCTGCTCGTTATTCAATTATGGTCTGTGGAATTGTCATTTTCTGAAAAGTGCGACTTTTCTAAAATTGTCTTGTAAAATGTTTTCATAAAATTGTGACTGAATTGTAAAACTAATTTTTTTGTTATATTTATTTTATCAAATAACTTTTTTCTTGCAAAATTGCATTATCACAATCTTTGTAAAATTGTCACCTTTTAGTGAAATGTGATTTTTTTTTCTTGCTATTTATGACTAATTGCCTTGCAATTTGTTTCTTGGAAATGTGTTTTGTAAATATTTTTCTAAAAATCAAAATTTTTCAGCTAGTTGCAATTTTATTTCAGTTTTTTTAAATTGGTAATTTGTAAAAGAAAAAGAAATGTAAATTATTTTTTAAAACTTCTATTAGAATAGTTTTTTTCTTTTTTGTCTGTGACTGTTCATTTTTAATCTTGAAATTGTTTATTCAATAGTTAGTTCTTGAAATGTAAAACCTTTTGTAAAATTGGTTTTATCTATCTATCTATCTTTACCTTTGTAAAAATTGTAATGTGACTTCTGGAATCGTAAAAAAAATATTTCTCGTTTTTCCTTTTCAGATAATTGTCCTTTGTCCTGTCTTTTCTTTTCGTTATATGATAAACTGTATTCTTGTAAAAATCCGACTTTTTGTTTAAAGAACAAGCCCCAGGCATCGTTAGAAAAAGTAATGACATTTATTTGCGTCCATCACACATGATCACCATATATTACGTCTAAGCACAGACTTGGTTTGATTTTCACGTGCCATCCACGTCACTCCCTCTCGTCAGCGTTCCTTCAAAAGTAAAGACAAGTGCGCTACACCATGTAGACAGACGCAGCTCGGCCAGTCCCGGCTCCTCAGTGGTCTTCTCTGTCCGTCTCGTCGCTGGCGTCTTCCCCCAGAAATCACTGTAGTAAAAGAGCGTCTCTGAATATAATGTTGGGAAAAACTCAGTCCGGGTTCCTGTGTGTGTGTGTGTCTCCGTGCCGGTCTGAGCTGAGGCCCGCGAGCTGAGTCCTGAGGGGCGGCGGCGGTTCCGGCTCGGGGGCCGTCTAGCCGATGACGACGCTGAAGCCGCACTGGAACTTGTTCTTGCGGTGGTTGAGGAAGGCTCCCAGCGCCACGGTGAGCGGCAGGGGCGGCAGCTTCTTCTCCAGCGTGGCGCCCACCACCCAGTTGCTGTCCACAGTGCCTGGAGGACAGCGGAAGACCATGAATACGCTTATACAATATGCGCTTCATCCAAAATGAAGGTGAATTAGGCTCACCTTTAAAGAGCAAGTTGGCTTTGGGCACATCTAGCTGGTAACCCAAAGATGTCGTGGTCTCTTTCATCTGCGTGCTGGCTTCAAACTCTACACCTACCTGCAACTGTGACACCAAAATGAATAAATAAATAAATAAACACTTAATTTAAAAAATAAAGAAAAAGAAAAATCATCTTTTTATTTACCGGAAATGTTTAAAGGAATGTTTTTTTTAACATTACAATATTTTTGTAAATTTTTTCAAATTTAAAAGAATGTATTTGCTTTAATTCAATGTTAATTACTGTCATTTACATTATTTTATGCATGTTATTGTTTTATATTTGATTAAAATAATTACATATGCATCTTTTCCAACTATTTATTACTATTAATATCTTTATATATCTTCTACATTTAATCAACAATTTATTACATTTTATTTATTTTTATTTTTTCAAATATTTATTTATTGCTGCTGATATCCAAGTTGTTTTTCTTTACTTTCATTTACAGTTTTTAAAAAGCATGTGCTTTTTGGAATTTGTATTAAATATTTCTGTAGCTGGGATAGGGCTCCAGCATGCCCGCGACCCAAGTGAGGAGAAGCGGCTCAGAAAATGGATGGATGGATGTTCTTATTTCATGCATTCTTTTAACATTTGGGGCTCTGTTTCCCTGACTAGCGGAAATCCGACACGGTGCGTAGTGTAACTCCGCAAGGGGGCGGGTTAGGCCAGGTTGTCGTAATCCCGCATTTGCGCTGCAGCCGTCTTATTTAACAAAAGGGGCTCTCTGAGATGGTGGGCGTAAATACAGCTGACCTTATTCGCTGCCAATCAAAGCGGCTTCATTCATTCATTCATTCATTCCCCTTAAGTGAGGCGCAATGATGGTCTCGCATGCATGGAGAGAGCGATCTATGTGTGACAGCATGGAGCATTGTCACTTGGCCTATGTGGCAACAAGCTACGTGATTAAATACAGTATGAATTGGTGATCACTCATGAATCCATTCATGATCAATCCTTTTATAGTATGTACCATATTTTTCGGACTATAAGCCGCTACTCTTTTCCCCTGCGGCCTATGCAACGATGCGGCTAAAATATAGATAATATATAAATGCTTAAAACATGACCATTTCCCATAATGCACTAGGGTTTGGGCATGCGCAGATGACGCTAGTTTTTGGCGCAGTCAACGCAAAAAGCAGCACGAACGCAAAATAGTTTTGATTTTTCACACCCTCATCATGAAAGTACAAGAAGAAAAGCGTATGATGCAGCTTTTAAGTTGAAAGCCATCGATCTGTCTATCGTGCTTTTAAAGCGTCACTCCGAGGTGAGCGGGAGGCTTGGATGACCAGCGGCGAGAAATCTTTCACAAAAACTGGCCGCATGCGAAGATAATCCTTTTCTAAGGTTTGCCAGTGGATTTTTAAAAGCGTGGCGCAGTGTGAAAGAATCTACAATCACAAACGCATTTCGAAAGGCTGGACTACTACGTGAGGAGAGCAGCACAACTTCAGCGGTAACTGTGTCTCGAGATGAAAATGACATCGAGAGCGACAGAGAGACTGAAATGGTGTGTGACGGAGATGTTCTGAGGCTCTTCAACTCCGACACTGAAAACGACGACTTCAGTGAACAGGAGGAGGATGAACTGTTATGTTTGAGCCGTTTTACTGCCGTGTTACAGGCGCTGTGTGGAAACAATTAAGGTATGTAAATAAACATTGACAAAATATTTCTGTGTAATTATCTAATTTCACAACGTATATATATGTAAAAATATAATATATGTAAAAAAAATAATAATAATTCTACAAATTTTGTGGGTGAGGCTTGTATTCCGATACGCTCTATAGTCCGGAAAATACAGTATTAATTTTTGTTCATTCAACAAAGATGTTTAAAACCATTTATAATTGACTGTGTTAAATTTGACAACACTTTTTTTTAACCATTTCTTGGTGTTTATGATATTTACAAAAAATACATTGTAAGATCCAAGCTTTTCATTGATCAGTGTTGTGATGAAAATGGTTTGGAGTGTTTGCATGATGGCTTGTACCTGATCGTTGGCTTTATGATAGTACGTAGCGTGGCATCCTGCTCCTCCCACAGTCACCGTGGCCATGCAGTTGTTGCCTGACCACAACAACCACACAAGTACATACAACTTCTAAATGGTGCCAACCTATATATATATATATATATATATTTTTTAAAATATTTTTCTTTAAGATGAGGGGGGAAAAGTATCTCACGAGTCTTATTTAATTATTGTACCACAATGAAAGGAAAAAAAGTGTTTTATTCTGTTTGAAACAAGTCATCATGTCTTAAGATTACTACAATAAAAAGGTGATTATTTTTATTATTTTTTTTATTTCCCCCCTGAAATCTAGTGCAAGTGTCTGGGTGTTTGTATGCCCATGTGTTTTACTGTTCTCCCAGTGTTCGATAACATTACTGAGTAACAACTTTATTCCTACAGAAGGACGACTTTTTCCTTTCCGAAATATAATAACTTATTTTCAAAAGTGAGGGTAATTGTTTTCCTCATCTGACTGACAATCAAATCCCCTAAAGAGGCAGCTCTTTTGTTCTCCAAATATTATGAGGATTTTCCTAATAAGTGTGACTTTCTCGCAAAACCACTACTTTTCGTGGAATATGGAGTCCATATTTTTTCTTTTCAGTGTGGCCATAACAGTGAGTACTTTTTTGTCCAGGCTGTATTTTACCTGTGTACCTGCCCAGGAGGGAGGTGACCGTTCCCTCCTCGCCCGGTCTCCGGTGGTATACAAGCTCACCCCCGAGAGCAAGCGCAGGTGTTATGGACTGAAGATAGTGGGCCACAACGATGCCTGAAGAAAATTCCAATAACTAAGGTGGTGTTTCAAGACAAACAAGCAGCAGTACGCTTGGGGCAAAGAGTCATACCGGCGCCTACGAGGACGTCAGGGTTTCCCAGCGTCAGGGCGGAAGTGAAGTTGGCGCCGCGGTACTCCAGGTCACACTGCCAGTTCACAAACTTATGCTGCTGAGTCTGGAAAAACAACACAGTAGTTCAACAACATGTTGTACTGTCTGTGCGTAAGTAAGTTACCTGGAGGGCTATTTTAGAGCGGACGGCAGTGGTGAGCTGGTGGATGATTTGTGCGTTGAGGCTCCCAGTGTTGTCCATGTCTCCCACCATGACCGGGAACGACTGAAGGGAAAAACAAAAATCTTTGTTCGTACTCATTTTGCACACGTTAAAATAAATTAGAGCTCTCGTGAAATGATAAATTTTTCTCATGAAATGATTACTTCTACTTATATAAAATCATTTTCTCTTAAAAGTGGTGACTACCCGTAAAATGACTTTTTTCTCAGGTAAATATTTTTTTGGGGTGAAAAAAAAACTGTAAAATGAAAGTTTACATTAATGGCTTTTTTCCTCATAAAATTGTTTTTTTTCTTGTAAAATGATTTCTCAGAAAAGAATTTTTTTTTGTTAAAAAAATTACAACTTGTAAAATATTCTTTCTTAGAAAACTTTTCATTTTTTAAAAAGACTTCCCATAAAATAACCGATACTTCTGTTAAATTATTCTTTCTCAAAAATATTTTTCTCGTAAAATAATTTTTCTTGTGAAATGATTTATTTTTCTAGTGAAATGATTAATTCCTCGTAAAAAGATTACTTTTTCTCGTTGTTTTTATAATATGGTCAAAATAATTGACCAAAATGATATTTTCCTCACAGAATGATTACTTTTTCCTCATAAAATTACAAACCTTACTCTTAAAATGATTTTTTTCTCATACAATTTCAAGTACAACTATGACAATTTTCTTGGAAAATGATTACTTCATCATGAATCTTTTTTTTCTGGGAACGTGTTGTTTTTTCATGTAAAATTATTAATTTATCTCATAAGATAATGACTTGTTTGTTATAATTGTTTTTTTACCTTCTAAAACGATTCGTACATTTCGCACATGCAACGGAATGTAGAATGGTGGTTGCTTACCTCGGCCGGTCCGGTCTGTTTGCTGCCGACATACGTGGAGCCAAATCGATAGCCAGAGTCGCCCAGGGTGCTGAGGGTGATGGTGTGGCTCACCTGGAAGTGGTTGCTCAAGCCTTTGTTCACAACTAAACGCACGCCTTCCATCTGAATAGGGAACACCTCTGGAACAAGGGAAGGAAGATAAAAACCCGTTGTGACATCAGATACAATGACAGTCATAAAAATGGATCTAAAGTGTGCGTGCTGGCTGCTCAGTACAATACAGCTACACTAAAAATATCAATAACTTCTTGATTTTAAAATCGAGACCTTCCCCCCCCCCCCCCCCCCCACACTTTTACTTCTCTCAAAATTACAACCTCCAAAAGGAGATTTTTTTTTTTTTTTTTAAATCATCAAATCATGTTTTATTATAAAATGATGACTTTTTTGTAATATTACTATTCTTGGAGAACAACGCTTATCAGAATGTTTTTTGATTTTTTAACCTTAAAATTAAGATAGATTAGTTTTCTATGGTAAAAATGTTTACATTTCATTGCTATTCTGGCTTTTCTCATAAAAATATTTTTATTGTAAAATTATGACCTGTAATCGTCCTGTGTGACATGAACAACAGACTTGTAAAATGAAAAACATTTTCAGCGTCTTTCTCGTCAAAATGACAACTGTTTCGCAAAAAATGACAGTTGCATTACAGGGATTTTTTCCCTGTAATATTACAATTTGATTCTTGCAAATTATTATTATTTTTTTTTACTCAAATCTAAACTTTTATTCTCCTAATATTTCAACTTTATAGTTGCCAAATAAGCCTAGAGTATTCTTGCACATAAAATTGCAATTTTCTTATCACAGAATTACGACTTCCTAATACTGCAACCTATTCTCTTTGAAAGATGATTGTTTCTTGCAAAATGAATTTTTGGTAAAATTATGGATTTTTTTTCCTGACATTACAACTTTATTCTTGCAAAATGAACATTTCTTGTAAAATGATGACTTTTACTCAGATTTTGATTTTATTCTCGTAAAACAAAAACTCTCAATGAATGAAGACTTTATTCTCATTATTCCATCTCCTCCAAGTATTTGTTTTTCTTATCAGCCTGGTCATACACACAAACAAAAAAGCTTAGATCGTGACATTAGTGAGTAGTTTTTTTTTTTCAAGGTGTAAATTAGCCATGCTGTCAGTCATTTTAACGAGTACAACTGACTAACTGAGCGTGCCTTCTTTAACCAAATAAGATGCACAAACTATGTCGTTCGTAACTTACAAAACGAGAACCCGCCTTAATAGTGACAACGACAGTTTGACAAGACAACAAACAAACTGAAGCTTTTCGACGCTTACCTTTACATTTGCGGTGGCACTCCTCGTAAGTGCCCGGGTTGGGCAGCAGCGACGACTGCTCCACGCCGGTGATCTGCAGCTCAGACGACGGAGGAACGGAGGACACTGAGGGCATGGTGAAACCGGGAGGCACCGAAACCAACCCCGGGACCCCCTGGCCTCCTCCAGCCGCGGCCGGGGCGGGAGCGGGGGAGGCGGCAGCCAGCACACTGCCCATACTGTGAAGCTTGTACAGACTGCAAGAGATTGTAGGGATGATTGAGATGCTCGCTTACAGTGGTGCCTTGAGATAGGAGTTGAATTAGTTAGGCGACCACACTCTTAACACAAAACCGAAAATAGATGAGTTTTTCAGCGAATTGCTGGAGTTCGGTTGCACAGAAATAAATGCAAATATGTAAGAAGCTGAATAGTGAACTGCGAATATGCGACCAATATGGGTGGGATTACCATTTGTGGTTTAACGCAACCAGAGTTTGTGGTTCATTGGCCACTATGGAAAGGATCTGCTGAATTACACGGGATGATCATTCGCTTGGGAAAGTTGCCTTACTTTTGAACAATATGTGCTCCCCACCCCTCACTTGTGAAATGAGTAAATGATGGAATATTATGCTACTAATATTGCATGTATCTGC